>NW_017670590.1:432870-552489 GCF_001879085.1 Nicotiana attenuata
ACAAGTGTATCAACCCATAGTGAGGATTCCATAGCTATATATAGGGGAGGAGTCTTTCATTAAAGGGGGGCTTTTGGGCTGATTTGGCTAAGAACATTGATTGTAATACTTTTCTAAATATAAGATTGGCATTTTTAACATTCGATCACTCACTTTCACAAGATCAAGAAATATTACCCATTGTGTTCATCTTGTATACCTTTTGTTCTAGAGTTTATTATACTTAGCTAAGATTTATCCCTTCATTATCTTTAATTGATTTATTCAAAAAGGTTCCAATATCTTTTGAGTCAAACAAGATTGAGATGAGTTTTTGCCTCATGCAGTTCGGGGCAGGAAGAGAAGCATGCATCTTTTTAGTAGAGAATGGAGGAGGGAATAACAACTTATGATTTCTGTTCAGGGGCGGATCCGGTGCAAATACGGGTTCACGTGAATCAGTGGAGAATCTAGAATTTTAAAGCAATGGGTGCTTTATTGTCCTTAAGTTAAGTTGACGCATAGTATAAGTGTATCACTATTTGAAACTTAAAATGAGACAATTCAATGCAAAAATATAGGGAAAATAACACTGTATAAATAATAGGCGAATTTATATATATATATATATATATATATATATATATATATATATATATATATATATATACACACACACATTTTTGTATGTTATATACAAAAAGTATATAAAAAACACTTACCCCTCACACCAGTTTCGATCCCCAAAACAAGCAAAACAAAGGCCTACAATTGAATCTCTAAACCAAAGCACCTAGTTCAGCTTTTATTTCGTGGGCATCTCTCTTATATTTGATTTTTCCATTAATTTATCATAAAATACGCAGACCCTAACCCAAAGACACTAGGTGCTTAAGCACCCACACCACTAAACGTGGATCCGCCGCTGACGATCAATGCTAGTCAACATTCCTATTGTTAGGGAGAGATTATATACTCATATCCTACCAAAATCAGTATTTTACTATTAACTTTATGAGGCAATTAATAAAAATATATATAAATATAAAAAGAGAAAGAAAAACAGAAGAACTGGTAGCGTTTTCCCCTTTGTCAGTTGCAGAGAATTTGCTGGATTTCAATTAAATAGTTACTAAACATATAATATATGAATATAAAAGTAAAAGAAATAGATTAAACAATTAGTAAAATATACATTCATTTAAGCAAACAAATAAAAATAAATTTCGCTGCTTTTTTGCTTTGTCAATGGTAGAACAAATGGTAATTCCTTCTTATACATACATCATTGCTAGATTTTAGTTCTTTATTTTTTTTCTTCAATGCTGTCATTAATAGAGTTTAACTCAAAACAGAGAATTAGTTAAAAACAAGTAAAGGAGGTTGTCCAACTTGAGAAAAGGTAAGAAAACACACAAAAATTTAATTTTGCCGTTGTACATTCTAATATACTGGTATATACAAAATTATATACGCTTATACATATTTATACAATATATATACACTTATATTTATAATGTCTAAACAATGTACTTATGTTGTATAATTGTGTATAAACAACAATTATATACGTTTACAGACAAAATACCTTTTACCTACCATTACTCCTCAATTTTAACACTAAAGAGTTAGTAATCCACCAAATACGTTTACAGACAAAATACCTTTTACCTACCATTACTCCTCAATTTTAATACTAAAGAATAACGTATTTAACACCAAATACGTTATTCTTCTTCTTCTTCTCTCTTAAGCCTCTTCTGAAATTTAACTTTAATCTAGCTCAAATCTGCTTCAAATCACTCCAAATTTATTTTTAACTCCTCTTTCGTGTTTCAAATCGATTGGAACAACAACCAATGATGTTTTCAAGCAAACCCAATAACACCCATTTCAAAATTAATCTCAAATCTTAGATCTGAGTTTGGTTTCAAACTCAAAATCTCATATATGGTTCAAACTTAAAGCTTTACCTTCAATGGAGTTTTTTTTAATCAATCAAATTTTAGATTTGAGAAACTTGAGATCCAATAATGGAGGTTTTATGATTTTATACGCTGAAAGGAAGAGAATACTAAACCTAGTAGCAAGGATGAGGCAAATTTGTAACTGTACAACTTCAAATCTTGTTCAAAGATCCAGCTTCGCACTTGGAGTTGAAATGTGATTATATGATAGGGCAGAATACTCAAAAAAAGAGAGATATCAAGAAGCTTATGTGGGCTATGGACTATAGAGGAGCTGAGTCTTTAATGTTGGGCTAAATGATGAAAAGATTTTTTCAGATTATATACAACCTGGGCCAAACAGGGTAAGAGCTTCAAACCTGGGCCATTTCAGTTAGGTTGTTGGATCAAGTGACAACGGACGGTAATTTTTCCTTAAATGTTGTCCCCATATTTTACTTTATTATAAAATAGACTTTTCCTTCACGAAGAACAATATAGTTATTCAATATTGAAAGCTTAAAATTTTTGTTTGAGGGTGAAAACTGAAAATTAATGATTGATTACTGTTAATAGTCGTTTGAATGCTAATAAATTATGCTTAAACTCGTAGTTCAAACAAAGATTTAGTGATTTACTTTAAAAATTAAATTTTATTGCTGGTCCTTAGAAAGTGTTGAAAAAGCAAAGTGATTTTTTTATTTGACAAAATTGGCGATCGAAGATCAAATGTATTAATATTTGAAAGTTTTGTTCCAAACTTGAGATCATTTGAAGCAGATTTGATGTGATTTTAACGAATTGGAATTGCGATTTCGAAGAATACATTGTTGAAATATACAACAAAATTATGTCAATCAGAATTAACCCAAATAGCCGTCCACCCAATCGCTTAAACTAAAAATAGCCGGTGGAGGTATAATATATGTATAGTTTATGTATTATATGTGTATAATTATGTATAATCAATGTATAAACTATATATATGACTAAAAAAGTAAACAATAAATATGAACGGCTATTTGTGTAAAGATCCCTAAACTTAAATGAACAATATAACGAATAAGTCAATTTCAGATAACACAACGCCATGCCAATTTGGTAAATAATTGAACAAACAAAAAGTCATGCCAACTGGTTTATGAAGAATCTAATAATTAGGTTGAATGCTGATAATACAAAGTCGTGCCAATATGGTAGATTTTGGTGAACAATCAACAATAATAAAATCATGCAAATCAAGTAGAGTTTGTGAACAACTAATAATATCGGTAGAGTAAATATAGTATAAATATACCAATCCAATACACAAATCCCTAACAAGCAATAAATGTGTGAGACCAAAGATTATTTTTTTAAATCTATATCTATATTATTATAAAAGCATCAATAAAATGTTGGATTACAAAAATAACCTTCTAATATTAAGCATAATAACTCATAATAAAAGGACATAATCGAAATTCTAGACATTAGCCTTGTAATCATATTGCTTATAAGATATACTTCTTAAAAAATTCCTATTACTAATTTAATTTAAAAAAACGTGTTATATTGTCCAAATCTATTTAAAAACAGGAGAGCCCATATATGATTATAAAAGCACGAATATAATATCGATAAATCAAAATAGCTCTAAAATATTAAACAGAAGAACTCATAAGGAAATGACATAGCTGTAATAATTTATTTTTTGGACTACAATAACTTCTCTGTTAATTTTTTTAATATATAAGATTTTAAAATTAATAGAATCTTGTCTATTGAACTCTATTAAAAATATGTACGAATGTTTAATAAAATCAATTTCATAATGAGGTCGTACAACCCACTTTAGATATGATATACTTCTTCAAATAACTGAAATAACCATCATAAATATATCAAATCAGAGCAACAGTGCTAAATTTATAAGGAAAGCAAAAGTGATAATATGGGATGAATTGCTTTTGGCTAAGTGTCATACGATCAAAACAATCGCCTAGAGTTTTAGAGATATGTTGGATATCGATGAACCGTTTGGTGGAAAAGTAATAGTTTGGGAGGTGATTTCTGTCAAGTACGATTAGTAGTTCCAAAATTGACCAAAGCATAAACTGTAAAAGCTGCTTGACAAAATTATACTTATGACCTCAAATGAAAAATATTCAAATGACAAGAAATATAAAGTAAGAACAGATCTAACATTCAGTGATTTCTTGCTTCGTGTCGGAAACAAATAAGAGCAAACAGTAAAAGATGATTTGGTTCTTCTAGGACACTTGATTATCAACCCCAATGGTAATAGTAGTGCATTTAATAAGGAAAATATATATTTTCATCATTAGATTAAAACGCAATTTGTGCAAATTAAATGGTGGAAATTAAAGAGCTATCTTGGCTAGCAAAAACGAATATATTGATCAACTAAATAAAATGTTGATTGCTAAGTTTTATAATAAAAATAAAATATTTTCCAGTTTTGACTCAACTGAAGACGATACCAACAATAACTACTAAGAATAATACTTAAATACTTTCATACCAAATGGCTTTCTACCGTACATGTTTGTTGTCAAGTTTATTATTTTTTACCTATGTTAGTATCACCATATATATATATATATATATATATATATACACACTGAGTTAAAATTGATCTTGTATTGCATATAGGTTAATTTTGAAGAAAAATATGTATGTCATGCTACTGAAAACTTAGATCTGCTGAATAGCTTATGTAATAGTACACATATGGTATATAGAAGTTTTGACAATAACGTCATACATGCAGAACTTATGATACTGGTCAATATGTTTCTAATTATGTGATTATCCCCGAATTCAACTTTTATATTCCGAAACTAAAGAATATCCTTTTAAGTTTGTGTGAAAATAATTTTCAGTATGTTTATATTTTGTACTTATAATAAATAAAGCACAAGGACAAACATCTTAAATATTGAACTTTATTTACCACAATATATTTTCTTACGAATAACTATATGTTGCATGTTCAAGAGAGATATCAATACCGAAAACAAGAGTTCTGGTTATAGCAGAGTAACCAAAGCATTAGAAGGAAACATATACAAAAAAATATTGTTTATATAGAAGTATTCGATAAGATACCATCACATTAGATACCTTTAAACTGCGATATATAGCTATCTACATTATATGACTAAAATTGATCATTTATGTAAGTTATTATGATATCCTTTAATTTTGAATTCACGTATTATGCTAAGTACACTAGAACTCCAGCATAATATGATGGAGTTCCAGCATAAGTACACTAGAACTCCAGCATAATATACTGGAGTTCCAGCAAAGTATACCGGTCCAGTGTAATATGCTGGAAGTTCATACACAAGTGCTCGAATCTCCAGTATATTATGATGGAACTTTCCGTGTGTTGGAGTTCCAGCATAATATGCTGGAAGTTCATACACAGGTGCACCGAACTCCAGTATATTATGCTGGACCGGTCTCTATTGCAGCAAAATAGTGGCTATTTTTTATTGACTTGGTAAATGCTGGCTATTTTTGAATGACCAGTCCGAAAACTGGCTAGACCGTGCTATTTTTACTATATAAAGGCTAAACCCTAACAGGGCCATTCCCGTCAGTCACCCTAATGAGTTTGGGCTAAAGCCATCATCAACACGATCCAAATGAAAGAAATTTCCCGTGGTGGGCCCAGAAAAATAGCATATAAAATCCGAGAGCGGCCTTTAAAACTCGTTGGAGATTTAGGGTTTCGCTCACTTCAGTAGTCTCAGCTTGGCAGCTCCTCAGCCCCACCCTCAATCCTACCAGTTGCAGCGGCAAGGCAACTTCGCTCTATCATCATGGGGTAATCTATTCCTCTTCTCTTATTCATCGTGTCTCTTTGCTTGTTTCTTCACTTTATTTGTAAACCATTCATCTTGTTATGTTATAATGCTTTTAATGTATTGGAGATGCTAATAGAATCCATTTCAGTCTATTGAAATGCATATGAAAAGTTATGGGTATTGAAACAAAACATAGTGAGATCAATTTTGGCTATATTGGTACTAAGGAACTACACTGGAAATAATAAAAACAAGCACGTGGAAAAATGACTAGGTAATGTAACTTTGTAAATTTAGCTGGTTCTGCTTTGTTGAGGAAAGTTAGATATATGGGGACAAATTTTCAACTTGTTTGGCAGTTTTGTGTGGATGCGTATTTCTGCAGTCCATCTTGGCAAAGCAGTTGGGCCCTATTGAAGGCAATGAATTGTTTTGAATGCTAATGGACTTAGATCAAATGTCACTCTAAACTGTTCTTGGCTCCTCAATTTTCATGGGGTTATAGATCAGTAGAGATGAAACATCTACCTAAACCAAAAAGAGTAAAGGTAGGACTCAGGAGGTGTTTGGAATCAGTAGTTAGGATCTAGAGCAGCTGTCTACATATGTTTTCTGACTCAATGCTGTTTTTGGAAAGCCTCATTTAAGAAACTTTCTTTTTGTTTAAGGTGATACTTGTGAAACAGTATTTCTATTGTGCTGGAAAGACTAGTGGATTCAAGACTATCACGATGTTTGTTTTGGCATGTTGATTGATGAGTTTCTATTTTAAGGATGTGTAAGAGTGTTTCTTTAGTCCATCTTGGCTAAGCAGATGAGCCCTTTACAGGGCAGTGAATTGCTTTGAATGCTAATGGACTTACTACAACTGTCTCTCTAAACTGTTCCGGGCTCCTGTAGCTCCATGGAGTTGCAGATCAGTGGAGATGAAACATCTATCCTATTACTTTTCACTTTCTAGACACCCTTTTGAGGGAAGGTGAAACAGATAAATAAGCTACTAAATACTAGTCGTATCCTTTATAGCTGTAACAGTATCAGTATTGATCTACTATGGAATCTTTGTAATGGCTGAGCTGAAGCTTGGATTAGTCGAAACATTGTGGTTGATTTCTGATGATGCTTGCATTTCTAGCTTGAATGGAGTTGGGTTTGCAAAGCCATTTTAGTTTTTGAGGTGGAATTGTCTAGTAGAATCCATTTTAACCCATGCATTAGTTCCGTCTTTGCACATGGCTACTCATTTTGAAATATCTTTTTAAACGTCCTGTTGTGATTGATGTCATTCAATGTTTCCAAAGTTATTTTGGGTTACATGTATTGTTGATTTTGTTTTCTAAGTGGTCATAAGTGTCGCGTAAGTAGTTTGCAAAATCTCTCTTGTATATTACTCTTTCTAGAGTACCATGCTCTCTTGTTTTGAGTTGTTCAAATGCTGGGTGCTGAGTGGTTTAACTATTTAATCCCTTGTGATCTGCTGGTCAACTTTTCTCTTTTGCTCTGTATATAAACATGCTTTCTCTCTATTGGTTGGCCAAATATTGGAAATTTCCTTTTTTTGGTAATTTAGAAGCTTGTGTTGTAATCACTCTAATACAGGAAGACACGTGGAATGGGAGCTGGTCGTAAACTGAAGTCCCACCGTAGGAGGCAGCGGTGGGCTGATAAATCTTATAAGAAATCTCATCTTGGCAATGAATGGAAGAAGCCATTTGCAGGGTCATCTCATGCAAAGGGGATTGTCCTAGAGAAAATGTATGCATAAGTTTGATAACCTTCTTTTAATAATCTATCCATGTGCTTGCTCTGATAGACCTAACTTTCACTGAATGGACTGCAGTGGCATTGAAGCTAAACAGCCTAACTCTGCCATTAGAAAGTGTGCTCGAGTTCAGCTGATTAAGAATGGGAAGAAGATAGCTGCTTTTGTACCCAACGATGGTTGTTTGAACTACATTGAAGAGAATGTACGTGTTTTGATCATGTCATTATGCGTCCATCGTTGCAATTGTCATTTTTTCCTTGTAATTTCCTTGTGTTTTTCTCAAATGTTGAATAATCCCATCTTATTGTTCATAGGATGAGGTGTTGATTGCTGGATTTGGTCGAAAGGGACATGCTGTGGGAGATATTCCTGGTGTTAGGTTCAAGGTTGTGAAGGTGTCTGGTGTCTCGCTTTTGGCTCTCTTCAAAGAGAAGAAGGAGAAGCCAAGATCTTAAGTACTTCAAGGTCAAGTGCAAGTATCTTCTGAATGAATTTTTGTTAGGATCAGCTCTTTTTTTTTTTTTTCATTTTCCCCAATCTTTTACTATAGTTTGTCATGTGGTTCTACAAATACCTGCCATTTGTTTCACCTTCTGTTAATGAATGATGAATGATATTCTGATGGAATTTTGAGCTGTTGGAGGTTGAATGTGTGCTGTTATTAGTTTTCCTTCCCAGTATAACCAACGTACTCTTTTGATTTTTTTTTTGTGCAAATGCATTCTTAAAATCCTTGAATTTTCATTGCTTGTTGGATCAGCGCGTGACGATATGCTACATATCTTGAAACTCATTCAATCCATAAACAGTGTAATTCCATCTCCATTGAGACCACATTGAACTGATCATTTTCCAACAGAAGAATATAAAAATAAATATTCAATCGAATTGTCTTTTTCTTTCGTCCGTGGAAAGATACTCATCCACTTGAAAATTTGACTGAAAGTTTCTAATTTGAATTGTTAATATTGCAGTTCATTTCTTCTATATAGACCACAATATTAAATTTACCCTTGAAGCTTAGGGTATCCAAGGAAACTATCATCCTTATGTCTAACTGATCTGAAGGCGAAGATTAAATTGCCAGTTAATAGCGTGACACGTAAAAGTGCAGTTTTAGTATCACCTAAGTATTGTAATCTGCACTTCTATATTCTGGTGAAATACTACTCTACTCTCAAACGCACTAATGGTATATTTATTTATGAAAAAAGAAAAAACTGTACCAATTTCTAATTTTATAAGAAATAAACAACGTGGCATTCCTTTTGGGAAAAGATTTAAAATAATTTCTAAAAAAAGATTTTTCTTGGAGAAGTTATTTGTGAAAGAAATATTAACCGTGTAGCAGCTATTGTGATCTAGAGTTTAAGACAATTCTCCATCCTAAGTAAAAAAGCTCTAACCCAACAAGTTCTTTTTTTTAAAAAGAAAGTTCTCTCAGAAGAATTCTCCCCGGTCCAAACACTCTATTAAGAAATGGGTTAAAATTGGAACTAATTAAAGTTAATTAGTGGTTGTGGAGAAAAAGAAAAACTTCAGACCGGCTCTAGTGAGGAAGAGGAAGGATAAAAGCGTGTTTACACCAACCTAATAAACACATGACACGTGTCTTTAAATTTAATTGTTATTATTAAACATTAGTTCATAACTTAATCATGATAATTTAGTATAGTTTTTACAAGAGAGAAGCTACATCTACTTAGGATATTTCTAGAGATTTATAATAAAACTTTTTCAAATTGTGATTTCATAAAGAAAGAAGTTATCGAATAGATGAGTAAACGTTAACAAAAAATTCCAAGAATAATCGGGTAGTTACTCCAAGAATAATGGAGTAGTTTAATTGCGAATCGAATTTTAACTATAACTACACTCTATTCATTTAGACCTTTCTTACCTGTCCAAAATTGCAATATTCTTGCATGATGATGTACGTATACATAGCAAAAATGTAGTAAATCCAAAGTTTGGTTCAATTTCTGAACGAAGAGTAGTCAACTGTAGACTTCCAAAACACAACCATAACCAGCGACAGATCAAGAACAGGAGTAGGTTCAACAAATTCACTAATATTGCTTTCAGCTTCGATCCATAAGTACATATGTCAAAACCAAAATTTATACGTTAGATTAAACTCATTCTGAACTCGCTATTATAAGTCCTAGATTTGCTCGGACCATAACAGTGCCAGAAGCATATGTAAGGACACTACTCAATGGAGTATGTCTTCTCATTTGGTACATGGGATAAGAATGATAATTCCGGGATAAAATGTAAGATTAACTTTATCCCATGTTTAGGTTGGTGTATTAACTAATCTCGGGATAACTTTTACACAAATGGTGGGACTAGTTATCCCACATAGAAGGTGGGATAATGATAAATGATGAAAAGTGCATATTTTTGAGTATATTTGCATATTAATTCTTGTGTGTGTCGCGGGAGATTACATGATTTTCGAAGTGAAATATACTCATTATGTGTTTCTTATGTGTAGGAACGAGTTCGGATGATAAATGATCAGAAGATGACAATTCGACACAAAAAGAAGAAATTAAAGGAGTGGGAGCTCGTCTATTCCCGTGCGTGGCACGAAGTCGGACGCGAAAAAGGAGAAAAGTTAAGGCACAAAACAACGAAGCGAAGCAAAGGCACGGAGCGCTTCGCGAAATGGAAGAATTTCAAAAGCTGCATCTGCGTCAAAGTCCGCGTCTAGACGCGAAGGCAGACGCGGATTCCAGCTCTCCCATCCGAAGTTGGATTGAAGAATTCCGCCCCTCATCAACCCTAGGTCATATAAATACATCCTAAAACACCATTTTGGAGGAGAAGACACTATTTTAGGGTTAGACAACACCCTTGGAGGCAAGAACACGCTAGGAGCAAGGCGGGGAATTCTTCTACGAGTTTTTCCTTCCTCTTCCTATTTTTCATTGTTGGTTATGACTTTTAGTATTGTAGTTTTACATGCTATTATGAATAGCTAATTTGTTATCTAGGGTTTTGATGGAACCTTTTGTAGGATAAATTCTTGTTATTTTTATATAATTGAGCCGTAGTATTTTCTCTATTTGTTCAACTACGTGTTTGTTGTAGTTAATTGACAGGATCCTCAATTAGCTGTGCCTATTTAGTGTGCATAACTCGGGAGAGAGTGCATATTTAGGTAGTTGTTGAACAAAATCACTCCCAAAGTATAAGAGGGATCTATAACTGCGGGTTTAAAGGCGGGATTAGGGATAACGAAGCCTTGGGTGCAATCTAAAGTGAGCTGTAATAAACAAAGCCAACTAGCGTAACTCAGGAGAGTACGTCTAGTAAATTGTGGTAATTACTCGGGAGAGAGTTACGACAGTCAGAGCGCTCATGATCGGTAGAGAATACTTAGGCGAATTTATAGAAAACGTAGCGGGAAGGATTCTGACAATTGGGAAAATCATAACTCTAGACCTCCTTAATCTCGACTCCAACCCTTATCCTTGTTAATTGATAGTTTTACGGCTTTCTAGATTTGTTAGTTAATTAGATAAAAATAAATATTATAATCTTTATAATTAGAAAATTATTTGGACTTGTGTTTCTTAGCGATATTGAACAACTATAGCTAAGCCTTAGTTCTCTGTGGGATTCGACTCCGGACTTGTAAACCGAATTATATTTGCAACGACCGCTTAGTCCTTTTTATAAGGCATAGTTGGGCGTGATCAGATAACTAATCCCTTGAAATATCCGACCCCATAGGATATCCCACCATTATACCAAATGATCCCTTATATCTCAATCTCTACCAAGCTGACCATGTTTCAAGGGGTAGAGAGAAAGACATGTTATCTCTTAGTGAAATAAAACGTGCACAAATTTGATGACACAATATCTTTGAGTAGTGACATAAGCTTCAAAATAGTGCCCAAGAATAGATAGTAAACTAATAGTCCTATCAAACATGATCACATAAATTGAGATAGAGGATATATTAATTCTCAACCAGATTTAAGAGGTAAGTAAAGGAACTGGCTTAAACATAGCTATCTCAAATACAAAAATCCAAAAAGGGACGGAGAATCTGATTCTTATATTAAATAAACAGATATATGATATCAGTCTTTACGTAAATTTTTATAACTTAATTTTGGTTACTTAATAACACAATCTCACCTCACTTTTATCACTAATTATACTTCCTTTCATTTCATTTTATGTGGCACTATTTCCTTATTAATCTATTTTAAAGAAGAGATTCATTTTTGTTTGAAAATAATTTAAATTTATACCTTTTAATTTGCTTCGTGACATATTTTTATAGCCACAAGAATTTTATGATATTTTTAAGTTTTAAGATCTGTCTTTCTTTTAAAATTCATGTACAGTCCAATTATATCACATAATTAAAATAAAGGGAGTAATAAACTAATCTAATTTATTTTATAAATGTTGGACGTGACAAGTTCTTTTAAGAACACAAATGGGAGGGGTTAGGGTGGGGGGAAATGATAAGCATTTGAAAATCTTGTCAAGCTAACCTAAAGCGAGTTTAACCTTTGTTCCAATTTATATCTCACTTTCTTTTTTTTTTTTCGGTTGTTTAAAAAAGAATGCCTTTTTATTTATTTAATATAATCTTTTAACTCTAATATTTTACATGACATATTTAAGACCATAAGATTCAAAGACATTTTAATACATTACATACATCTTTAGTTTAGGACCACAAGATTCAAAAATCTTTCTGTCTGTAAATGTGGTAAATTTGTAAAATTTTACCCCTCTACCCCATCTTCATTTAACAATAAAAGATGTAAATACAAATATACTTTTTAGTGAGCTAATGTCTGTTTCATTATAAAAACTTATAGTTTAAAGATCCTAAATTTAACACATAATTACATTATCTATTCATATTGTTTCAAGATTGTCAAGTAGTTTTTAGTAGCTTGCCATTTGGCTTAAAATCATTGTTCATTTTAGTAATATGTAAATGCAATGAATCACTTTAAAGAGTTTTCATTCATTTTCTCTCCAGTTTTCTCTTTTTTTCTCAAAAGTGATATCGGAGTAGGTAGAGATCCTGAGTTCGAATCTCACTCTAACACATTTTCAAATTTAAATGAAACGGTATGCTAAACATTCGTTTTTCTCTTCCTCTCACAAATAAATATTTAAATCTCTCATTAGTCTTTAAATTTGAATCCAAATTGATGTTTAATTTTCAAAAATCACTTTCTTATTTTTCAATTCAAAATCAATTTTCTACCAATTAAGATATATCTATATCTATATCTATACTATATTAAAAGTACGAAGGCTCTTAGCGAAATGTCGTTCGCCTTTTTTACCCTTTAAAATTAGATTTCACATTAGACAAAATAGTTATTTAAATTAATTTCCTAATATTTTGAACTTTGAAATCAACTAAATTTTAATTATTATATCTTCCCTTATTGAATTAGATCCTACAATTGGAAAATTTTCATAAAGCACTATCTTTAGTGGTAATTAGCTATCTATAGATACCATTTGCTATATTACGGATTGTAGATACGTTTTCTATTGTTATAAGATGTATTAGATGTATTTAAGCTGTTGTATTCATGAATACAGTAGCAAAAATAGGCGTGAATCAGGGAAGTCCAGCTAATCAGTTGTTGTATTCGAGTGTATTCGACTGTATTCATGGCGTGCAATATGGGATTACAGTTGGACAGATTATTGTATTCGACTGTATTCGACTGTATTCACGGCGTGAAACAGGGGATTACATTGTTTTTAAACGGAAAGTGAATCAATTAACATAATAGACTCCTAAAATAACTCAACAAATTCAATTATAACACACAAATTTTGTATTTCTAGTTATAAAAAAGATTCTCAACCGAAAAATACCCCAAAAACATAGCAATCTTCAGAGAAATTATATAATACATCTGAATACATAAATTATATTAATTAAAAAAAACTTATGAATACATTCATGGCATATAGCGAGACAGTGAATACAATGAAATACATAGAATACAACGAGATACATTGAAATACAATGAAAAAAAGACAGTGAATACAATGAAATACATGGAATAGTGCGAGCTACATTGAATTAGGATAAAAAAAAGACAATGAATACAATGAAATACATGAAAATACAACGTGATACGTTGAAAATACATTGAAATATATTAACAGAAAATCAAGTTGCTCAGCCCCAAAATACGTCGTCTTTGTTCAAGAACAAACCCTAATTTCTGGCGAATCCGCTGTCGAGCAAAAATCCTGAATCTCACTGTTCCCACGCATCCTGTACAGTAGCCGAGCAAAAATCATGGCAAGACGTTAAAGCTTGAATCTTGTATTGAAAATCATACAATTTTTGCTGGCTTCATCTCCTTTGGATTCCATTTGGGTTGCACAAAATTCATACACTGTTCCCACGTTATTCATACACTTCATCTCCTTTGGATTCCATCTAGCAAAAATCATACACTGTTCCCACGCATCTTGTACAGTAGCCGAGCAAAAATCATACAAATACGGAGGCTTCATCTCCTTTAGATTCCATTTGGGTTGCACAAAATTGAGGGGAAAAGTCAGAGAAGTCTTCGTGGTATACCAGGCAAAATCACCGTTTGTGACTAATGGTAGGTGATGTGGGTGAGAGAAATTTTGAGATTGAGCATCGTGTTTTCACGGAATGGAGGAAGAGAATGGCATGTATCAAAGTAGAGAGAGAAAGAAAATAGTGTAACTGAATAGCGTATTTAGTGGCTTAGGGGTAGGAGGTAACCAAAATTAGATATTTTACTATAAACATTAAAATGTATCTATAGAATATAATTTTTTTAAATGGTATTTATTTAAAATAAATAAGGTGTTAACCTTTGGTATAGGAGGTAAAAATTCTCCTATAATTTAGGAGTTAAAATTCACTTTTAATTTACCTCAACTAAGGAAAAGAGCCCCTTTGTTTTACAACAGTATTATTCATATATTCTACGTTAATCTATGTATACACGAACTTCCTTTTGCGTAATTACTATAAATCCGATAGCTAAGCATAAAAATAATATGCTTTATAATATTACAACACATATTATATTTATGATATCTGTCTTTATATTTAATATTATTACCGAATCATAGTTAATTAATATTTAATTTCACCTTTTTTGTCACTTAATCGTGATAAATTAGTATAGTTTAATCTTTGTACATGGACAAATGATTTTTTCTTTTTCATAATATTTATGCGATTGAGAACTTCTTTGTGGAACTATTTGTCCTTATTGAGTTCAATATTCTTCATTTTCAGGACTTGCAATTCAAACATAATTATAAATAAAATATTTATTTAATTTTTTAAAACGTTTTACTCATTTAGACAAAGCACACGCGCGTACTATTGATTAGTAAAATAAAACGGAGGGAGTAAAAAGTTATATACACCAGCTGGGATAAAATATTATAAACCTATCATGCCAAAATCTACTGTTGGATTTAGTCAGGCAAAAGGGAAAATCTATCCCGAAATTGGTGCTCGTAGCTGACTGAAATTCCAAAGTCTATAAGAAGAGAATGCTCCAACAACTCTCATTATTCTTTAATTATTGTTCCACTATGGTAATTCTTTTAATTTTAAATAATAACACGATCTCCCTTAAAATAAGAAACACTCATGATAGAATATCTTGAAAACGAACTATCCATTTTAATATTCTGACATTTCGTAGACAACAAACTACAGTACCGCCTTGCTAGTAAAAGAGTTCAGATTACACAAATAATCAAAACTATGAAGCATGAGTGTCAGATTTTATTTCAGTCACTTCCATTTAAATAAATAATTTAACTTATAAAATTCAGTGTGAATAACTTTTGTATTATCTATGTATTTTAACATATTATAACAAATTAGTTACTGCTTTTCTCATTTCTTGATCAAAATGTTGTACCATTAATTCTTCACTTGAATTCACCCCTATATCACCATTTTCCACATGTCCCATGTTCCCATTATTACCACTTCCATAGTACAAGTCATGGTAAAAGCCACTTGGGGTTTCAAGAATTCCACCCCTAAGTGCATCAAGAAATCCAGTATAAACAGCTTCCGCAGAAGAGGTGCACATGCCACGGTTCTTTAGAACATCACAACTGACACTATTCTCAGAACATTACAAATATCGTCGCAAAACTTAATTAATAGACATGAAATTTAAGAAAAAAATATTTTTTTAAAAATTTGTTTAAAGTGAAGTAGATGAAGTAATATAAATTAAATTGTATAATATGTACTTTTTATTTTGTGTAATATTTGTTAAAAGTGAAGTTAATGCAACATGGTCTAGAGATTGTGTATAGTCAATGACACGTTTTGTATAGTAGTGTTAGTAATAGTAATAGTATTCGTTGTTTTATCTTTTCTAATTGTTTAAGTTCTAATTGATAGTAATAATTACTTAATTCAAAATATCAAAAATGTTTTGGTTCAAATCTCACTTTCACTAATTTTCAAAAAGAATTATTATAATGATCGGTAAGATGTTCAAGTCAGCACGTGAAGGAACATGACATATTAAATATATATACTAAAAATGTCATAAAATATATATTAAACATGTATGATATTCAATAACTTAAAAATTTTAGACGAAATAATTACACAATTTAACAGTCATTATATCTCAGTGTAGGTGTCCCCGCTTATACACTCTTTTCTTGTGATAATTATGGAGTATTTTAGCTAAACATTTTCATGAAAGTATTTAAGCGAGTAACTAAATATTAAAACCAGACAAGTGAAAGAAAAAGATAAGGGTGTGAGGTGATTGATGATGAAAACCTCATATTTTTGTCTTGTTTTGCGAGGTCTCTGGTTACCCGTAAAACGATACAGTTGAATTTATATGTGGTGTATAAACAATCGAATCGATTTGATCCCAAAATGATAAATAAATTAAATAAAAATATAAAATTTGGCGTTGAAATCGAGATAAGACAGTGAATAGCCTGATTCCGGGAGCGGAGCTTCCGAAGGCAGTAATAGCAATATTAATAAGCACGAAATGGAATGTTATTGAACTTTTGAACAATATATAGCATAAGTTTGTCAGAAAATTCGTTACCCTTACAATGACTGTTGCAGTCACTATTTATAGTTGCATCTAGGGAACAAGGTCCTAGGATCAAGCTCATCTTAAATGACAATTATGGGGGCTATTGTAGAATGTGTAACGGCAGACTATGAATGTCATATTCTCTATAATGAACAATGTATTTAATACTGTAGAATATTCTTTGTTGAATGCTATCGGATGACAATCATTCATTTGTCTTTATGAGCAACATTCCCTTCGGGGGCTTTCCGGTAACAACCGAGACTCAGTCTTGATTCCCACCTATCTCGCTTTCCATCTGTCTCCGGTTCCACGTATCGCTTTATTTTGCGAGTATTTAATATGAACAGATTTTGCCATATAAAGACCCCTTGTCTTGCTCATGTCATTTCTGTTATGCTAGGAATTATCTCTTGAAAGGGGGAAAAATCATTTGAATGCTAACTTCAAAAAGTTTCTGCTTCCATCGAGATTTTCCCATCATTGAATTGACGTGTTATATTTTCTTTTTTCGTATAATTAACACGAGACTGGAGAAATCCCAACTGAGTCGCAGTAGCCTCCTATTCAAACTTGCGACATTATAATCAAAATTTTGATTTTTTTAATGGAACTTGCTTCTTTTAAATGTTTTATCAAACCATCCAATAAATTCCAAACGATCTAATGATCACATAATAATTCATGTTCTTTTTCTTTTCAAAGAATTTCGTGGGATAATAAATGTGAATTTGAATCTCGAACTTGGCTTAAACATTCCCTCCACAAAAATGGAATAACTTTTTGACCCTAAATATTTTATAAAATAAAAGATCAGAGCAAACAAAAATCTTAAGTGTGGGCAATCAGAAAAAGGGAATGCGAAGAGAAATAAAGAATGTTGGGTGCAAAGTGGGCCAAAAGAATCGGGTAAATTTCATAAGTGGTCATACAATTATGACTTTTTTTCACTAAAATCATATAACTTTATCTTCTCACAGAAAAATCATATAACTATAATTTTTTTCACCAAATGCATATACTATGTTTTCTTACACAAAAATCATAAAACTTTTAATAACTCACAAAAAAATCATAGTGATTGGAAAATACAAATTTTCAATAGCATTTTCTTATTTTGTGGTTTTTTTATTTTTTATTTTCAGTTTAATAAATAATAACCCAATTAAAACAGGGATGACCTAACCCAACCTGGCCCACCCGACCCAGTACTCATATATATAATTTAAAATAATTCTAAAAGTGAATAGTAAATCCTTCAAAATATGATACTTCTATCTTTTATTTTTCTTTTCAAGATTTTTATTCAAATTGATAGCATTTGTATTACAAGTGCTCTCCAATTATACCTTTTTTTTTGTCAGAATCTCATACATTCCTAATTTTTTTATGGGGGAAGAATTTTACTTTTAGTATTATTTAACTTACGTTTATGGGTATTGGGTCAGGCTGGGTTGGGTCATTCCTATTTTAAGAAAAAAATATAAAATTAACTGGCCGGCTAAAACTAATTGCATTTTCCAGCCAAAACATATATAGAATGTGTATGTTATATGTATATAATACACACACACACACACACACACACATATATATATATATATATATAAGAGAATATTTTATCGGCTTTTATTTTTGGAGCGGCTAAAAATATACTCATATTTCTCCTAATTTAGTTGGGTAATTATTTATTAGGTTGAAAATAAAAAATAAAAAAGCGTAAAATAAGAAAATACTACCGGAAAATTTATTTTTCGGCCACTATGATTTTTGTGTGAGTTAGTGAAAGTTTTATGATTTTTGTGTGAGAAAATAAAGTTATATGACTTTGGTGGAAAAAAATTATAGTTATATAATTTTTGTACGAGAAAATAAAGTTATATAACTTTGGTGAAAAAATCTGATAGTTATATGACCATTTGTGAAATTTAATGAATGTTGTGTGGCTAAGGACTTAAGAGGGCTATTACTGAAAGAGACAAATGATCATCATTAGAAGAGGCAAATGTGGTCACTTGGTCCGCCGGCATAGGCTGGGGATAGAACTGCTAAGAGAAATGACCACCCAATTGCCTTTTCTTTAATTATAAAAATAAAGACAGAGGTTTGTGGTGTTACTAGAAGAAAATATGGTAGAAATTAGGAAATGATGCAATTTACGAAAAATACTACATTATAAAGCATAACATGTAAAATTATACTAGCAATTTGTAAGTTGGCGAGTGAGGATTCATATAGTTGATTCCAATTTGTTTAAGATTGTAATATTTAATTGTTATTGTTATTAAATAAAAATGTGAGGAAGTGAAAAATATTACCATTAGGAGATCCAAAACTTTGTACCATTAGGATGCAGAATGATATTGGAATCATGAGTATAGTACAGTTACAATCTCAAGGTTTGAGTATTAAATAGCTTAATAAAATGTGATGTGTTATGAAACATTATGTTACGGTAGATGTCCATAACTCCCAAATGAATAACATCCACTACTCTTCTCCATTAACTTCCCACTATTTCTTACCATTATGGTTGTAACTCTCATACCTCCATAACTTCACTTTGATCTTCCTACACGATCTCAAATATTTAATGTCATGTTTATGACATTCTTTTGTGTACCTCTATATAATACTTTAAATAGAGGATGAGAAATGATATTGTATATACTTGGAAACCACCTGATGAAATAAGAATCTCTCCTCTCTTTCTCTCTACATTCTTGTCTATTTTCTTGTTTTATATTATTACTTTGAGCTTAGTTTCTTAACACGTTATCAGCACGAGTCTCTGACCAACTGAGACTTTGAGTTTGATTCTTCTTCGGCCCATGTTCTGATTAATCTCATTATGAGAATCAGAAAAGAATGACCAATGCAACCAATAAGCATAAAATCACAGTGTTCGATTCCCAAGCCATTTCAGCATACTGCTGTTGCTTTGAAATTCAGCAACACTATTTAGGTATGGTTTCAAAATTGATTGATCATAATTTGGAGAGCAATCACTCATGTTGAGTTATGATTTAATACATCGATCGATTTTAAGGTAAAGCTTGAATTTTATAATTTCTATATTTTTCATTTTATCGCCTTTTTTTTTGTTCTTTTTGTTGAAAGCATGTTGCCTATTTTTGATAATATATTATTGGCTTTCACATCCAAACATGAGACAATGACCATTTGATTGAAAGATTTTTAAGAACTAGAAACAATAAATTTTTCAATATTTACGCAATGCCATAAGATTTTTAACCAACTACTAGCCATCAATTTTAAGCACNATTGGTTATATTGTAGATGAGTTTTGTTGTCAAATAATCTAATTTTATACATCTTTTCCAACAGCCAATAATCAGAAGCTTTAGATATTTTTGCTCTTCTTTATCCCTCACTATCTCTATATCATTGGCTTCATGGTTCATTATAATTTCCTTTTTGGTTGCTGTTGCGTTTTTATCAAGGGGTGTGAATGGAAAATGGAAGAGGCACCTTTTAGATTGTACCTCTCCATATCACCCTTCCTTTGTCTATAAATTTAGAGGCTTGGCCTCATTTTTTAGACATGAAATCAGACATGTAAAATCTGAAATCTTCTCCCCTCTTTTCTACATTGTTGCATTATTTTCTAAATAAACATAAGTGTCAAGTGTGATTTGCTCCGTTTGTTGAGTTCGCTGAAGTTCTGTGATTTGAAGTGCCGCTATCACAGAATAGTTATTCCGTTCTATCATGGGAGGAATTAATCCGTATACCTTGGACAACAGTGAGGGGATTAAATTCCTTAAGGACACACTGTGCATTCAGTAGGCTCAGAATTATTTTACGTTTTGTTTATTGAACTAACGTTTGTTTACTTTTCTGATTTTGAACACAATAATACCAACAATCTTAAGGAATTTAATACTTTTCTGTGTTCATCATTTAATAGAAGTGAGTCGATTTCAAATTGACTTCTCTTTTCTTTTTGCCTAGACGATGCGTATGCTGGCTCAGTGTCACTATTGCGAAAGGTAATTAATTTCGTTTGAAGGTAGACGGTGAGACAACTGTTGCGTCACTTTGATGAAAACAAAACTGCCTTGTTACTACATATTGCATTTTTGACACTTTCAAGGGACAATGTGATACTTTTAAGTTTTAAGAAAGACTTGGTTCCTCTACTGAATGCAATTAGAGGACTTCTTTAGCATACGGTTGGAAAGATATTATCATCGAGCACTCATGTCAATTTGGAGTGTTCAACCGTGGTGAAATTAAAAGTAGACAAGATCTCAAAGCTATTGGAATTTTTCTGAAGCGCATCTGGGTGGTAGAAAGTAAAGTGGAGGAATTCCTGATTGCAGACCACGATTAATTTATAAATTGATAAAAATTGGGTTATACTTTCTTACTCTATTCTTTTTCAATTAATCTTCTATCCTATGTGATTTATGAAATTTAATTTTGTAAATGTTAGGGAAGATGTTTATTATGTGATGATCTCAAAATATATCTTATTTGCGTGTTGGGATTAAGAATAACATATTGTTGAAGGAAAATTGTTATTCTGTTTACCAAATAAAATTGATTTGTTAGTATATAGTTGGTTAGTATGCGTGAAATTATATTCAAGGTTGTAAGACATGAATTAGGCTTACAGTAATACTTGAAGTATCTTGAGATCATGAATATAATATATATAAAGATGAACATATATGTGTTTGATTAAAGAAAAAGATCAAACTGTTTAATGTGTTATAACGGTTTAGTTGGAAAACCATTTGAAAAGGGAATTAAAATTCTCGTAAAGTGTTATATGGAGACTGAAATCTTCGTGATTTTTTACTCCTGCTTCGAGATCAAAATCTGCGTGATTTTTTACTCGATTGTTGAGATTAAAGTCTTTGTGACTTTCTATTCATTTGTCGAAAATTAAAGTCTAAGACTTTATACTCGTTTTGGAGATTAAAATCTTAGTGATTTTCTACTCTAATTTATTATTCGGTTTGAAGATTAAAAACTTCATCGTTTATTAAATTTGATTGTGTCACATATTACTCGGTTTGAAGATTAAAAATATTAGATTCGGTATCAGGTATTACTCGGTTAGAAGATTAAAAACTTCACCGTTTATTAATTCTGATTGTGTCAGATTGGTTTGAAGATTAAAAACTTCACCATTTATTCTAACTCTATTATGACACAAACAACAGTTCATGTGGTTGGCTCTACAAAGTAATAGAGGTGGCGTTTGAAGAAATATGTTTGGAATATGGCATTATTCACCAAACAATTGCCCCTTACTTTGCGCAATCTAATAGAATTGCGGAAAGAAAGAATAGAACGTCAAAGGAGACGATAAATGCCTAGTTGATAAGTTCTGGTTTACCCAAAATTTGTGTGGGGGGGGGGGGGGGGTAGGGGGAAGCTATGCTTACAGCTTACCGAATACTCATTCACGTTCCCCATAGCAAGACACATTCCATTACATATAAAAAAAATGGAAAAGGAGAAAACCCAACTTGAAATATTTCCAAGTGTGGGGGGTATTTGGGTAAAGTGCAAGTCTTAAACCCAAAAGGATAAAAACTGGATCGAAAACTGTTGATTCCGTTTTTATAATATATGCAAGAAATAGTAAGGCATATTGTTTTCCGATTCATAAATCATAAAATCCCGACATTCATATTAATACGGTAATCGGATCAGATAATGCTGAATTCTTTGAGAATATTTATCCGTATAAAAAGAAATGTGAGTCGTCTAGTGAAAATCTAAGCGAACTCGGGAAGAAGCAAAGGAAAGTACACCTAATGAGGTGAATCCAAGACGTCAGAGGACAACTGCTTCCATTGGATAATATTTTCTGACATTCTTGTTAGAAAATGAGCTTCAAACTTTGGAAGAAGTTATGTCTTCCTCGGAAAGAAGTTGTCAATAGTAAGATAGAATCCATATTAAGTAATCATACTTGGGAAAATGGTTGATCTTCCTCCAGGAAATAAACCTTTGGATTCTAAGTGGATTTTCAAAAGGAAAATAAAAGCTGATGGTATTATTGACAAATATAAGGCAAGATTGATTAAGGATTAAGATGATGAGAAGGTCTTGATTACTTTGACACATGCTTACCGGTAACGAGAATTACATCTATTCGGATGGTAATAGCGTTAGCCGTCGTGTATGGCCTTGAAATCCATCAGATGGGCGTAAAGATAACCTTCCTAAATGGATATTTGGATGAAGAAATCTAAATGGAACAACCTGAAAAGTTTGTGGTTCCTGAAAAAGAAAGGAAGGTGTGTCGACTTGTTAAGTCACTTTACAGACTAAGACAAGCACCCAAACAATGGCATGCGAGGTTTGACCAAATAATATTGTCAAATGGTTTCAAAAATTAATGAGTGTAAATAATTGTGTTTACGTTAAGAATACTTCAAATCATATAGTCATTATTTGATTATATGTAGATGATATGTTGATGAAATATTTAGAATGTGGGGGCTTTTAGCTTATGCATGACAAAAGCCAATGTTAGACGTAATGTCTAAATGATATAATTTTTGAAACCCATTGATATAGTAGTTGGTAAATTCATCAGTTGTTTCGTCTTAATGAAGACTAGTTGATGAAACTACTAATTCAGAAGTTGGTCACATGCCTTTCTCGAAAGATCATTTTCTTTATTGAAAATTTATATTGTTTAGTTCTTTTATGAATGATGTCACTTTGAAGGTTGTGACTTTTCATAGAAAGGTGTGTTTGTATGTTTTGTATAAACATGACCGTTCATGAACGAACGTATTAATATGTTGGTCTATAGTGAGGTGAACCAACCGATGAACATGATCAAAATCTATTGCAAGTTGGATTTGTTTCATGAATGAAGGTGCTATAATTTACATATCATATAGACGTATGAATGAATAGCATACAAATGCTTGAAAATGGCGGAATGATTGCTAAATGTGTTATATATTAAAAGGTTGTGGACACAACTGATGCCAATCATTACAGCTGTTGTTATAATTACTACATTAAGTGTAGTCTATAATTTGATATGCAATTGAAAGTCGAGACGTATTAGTCTACAACATAAGAAAGTTTGCATCTGAACTTTCATGACAATGAAACGAGTTTTGAAGTATTTGAAATATACTCCAAATTATGCTTTGCACTACAATAAGTATCCCGCGATAATAGAGGGGTATAGTGATGCAAATTAGATCACCGGTTCAACCGATTCTAAACAGTCGGTGGAGGAGCAATGTCTTGGAAATCATCCAAATAAAGTTGTATTGAACACTCTATAGTGGAGACTGAGTTTATAGCCTTAGACAAGGCCGGTGAAGAAGTTGAATGGCTCCGGAATTTCTTGGAAGATATTCCATTTTGTCCAAACCTTTGGCACCTATGTGTATACATTGTGATAGTCAAGCGGTAATAAGCAGGGCAAGGAGCGTTATGTATAATGGAAAATCTCGTCACATTCAATGGAGATACAATACCGTTAGACAACTACTCTCTAGTGGTGTTATCACGATTGACTACGTAAAGTCAAGAGATAACGTGTCAGATCCACTTACAAAAGGCCTATCTAGAGAGGCAGTTGAAATATCATTGAAGGGAATGGGGCTAAGGCGTAGGACAAGTCATCATGGCGGTAACTCTACCTAGCAGACTGGAGATACCAAGAGCTAAGTTCAAAGAGATCAAACAAAGTTATGAATGTCGGTTCAACATTGTCAAATAACTCAACCCATTCTCGTGATGAAGACAATGTTCAGAAATCAAGGTAAAGCATTAAGGCTTTTTGATGAGTCAATAAAGCTTAAAGCTTTTTAATGATTTTCTAAGTCTGGCAGGATATGACCAGATAGTGTATCTATAGGATTACACGTTTAGAAATCACCTATGTGAGTGTTAAGTGTAAGCCGCTTTAAGGGGAATGAAAGAAAAGGCCCATTCTCTAAGAACTCATGAAACCAGGCGGTGTTCATGGCTGAAACGAACACAACCCTGAGAACCAAAGACGGTGAAGGGTTAATTGTGTAACTTATGGTTGTCTAGATATACACCAAAGTTCGACGGTTCAAAGATATCAAATCTACCGATTGACCGAGTATATCCGACATAAGTTCACTACGGAAAGTTCAAAGGGAAACCTACTTATCCAGATGCGATTAATCCTTATTTGTGAATCACACAGTATTTTCATGCATGTTTTTCCTCATATGACCATTCCCCATTCATGTGGGGGATTGTTGCGTTTTTATCAAGGGGTGTGAATGGGAAATGGAAGAGGCACCTTTTAGATTGCACCTCTCCATATCACCCTTCCTTTGTCTATAAATTTAGAGGCTTGACCTCATTTTTTGGACATGAAATCAGACATGTAAAATCTGAAATCTTCTCCCCTCTTTTCTACATTGTTGCATTATTTTCTAAATAAACATAAGTGTCAAGTGTGATTTTCTCCGTTTGTTGAGTTCGCTGAAGTTTTGTGATTTGAAGTGCCGCTATCATAGAATAGTTATTCCGTTCTATCATGGGAGGAATTAATCCGTATACCTTGGGCAACAATGAGGGGATTAAATTCCTTAAGGACACACTGTGCATTCAGTGGGCTCGGAATTATTTTATGTTTTGTTTATTGAACTAACGTTTGTTTACTTTTCTGATTTTGAACACAGTAATACCAACAGTTGCTCAATGCTTTCTTTGTGGTGGTTTTAAGCAGTTGGTATCTCATAGAAGAACTTAGGAAGATCTAAATCCTTAGTGATAAAAGATCCAATTGAACTCTAAGTTTGCATGAAAAATTTGACAGAATTTGAAAATAAACAATTCGAAGTCGTGATGAGGAGGCTTCGAAGAAAGATTCGAGCAAAACCCCAGAATCATCCGAGGTCGAGATTGTTCCTCGGCCATCAGTAAGCATGCCGAAGGGGGCCGGTTCCGAGATCCCAAGGCTGAACAGAGCGCCCCGAGTGATTTGCTCGGGGACATGACAATAGGTCACTCTCCTTCTCTACCGGCTTATTCTGAGAAGGCCATAAGGGAGGCTCGGGCTCTGCACATGCCTGACTTAGGCGGAGTCCCCAGTGAAGAGGATCCATTCCGGGATTGCTTTACCGGGGTTGATGACGCCGCTGATCTCAACGACGCATCCACCCTTTTCGAAGAGGCCCAACGCCTTTTATCTCGAGTAAGTATGAATTCCCATTGTTGCAATTTTCTTTTCCTTCTTCTCCCTTTATTCTAACTTGTATCTTTCTTTCTATGTAGGTTTTCACCAAGTTTAGGGCCGACCTGAGCCAATGTGAGGCTGGGCTCCAGAAAACCTCGAAGGAGAGGAACGCTTTGAAGCTCCTTTGTGGTCAAAAGGAGAAGGAGCTTAGGGACCTTCAGGCAGACTTGGCCAAGGCTCGTAAGGATAAGGCCGAGCTAGACGAGCAGGTAATTATAATTTTGAAAGAGTTTGGTCTACTCGACCCAACTGTGGAGGCTAACACTTCAGTATCTCAGTTGAAGCAAAAGCTGGAAAGGATCGAGCTGCTCCGAGGGGAAGTCGATCAAATCAAATCCGACTGTGATCGATGGAAGGAGAACATGGACCGCCTTGCTGCGGAGAAAGAGGCCACTTTGGCCAAAATATCATCGGCCGAGGCCTAACTTCAGGGTGCTAAAGAGAAAAATTCGGCCTAGGCCAAAAGGATCGACGAGCTCGAGGTCAAGATTGTCGAGGCCAAGGCAGAGGTCGGGGAGACAAAGATCACGACTGACAAATCCATAGCCGAATACTTGGGCGGATGCTGACGCTGCACAATCGCGACTAAGGGAGGCTTCCGATCGAGAGCGACAGAGCAATGATTTGGCCAAATGCCAATCGCGGAAGGAGACCCTCGAGGAAATCCTTGCTCGAGGCTATGAACTCTCTGAAGAGATAGCTCAAGCTAAGGCGCTTGAAGCTGGTGCCAGATTTCTTGTCTCCTCTGATGACGAAGATGATAATAAAGGCAGCCAAGGTGGGTTTGTCAACGATGAAGGGCCCGAAGGAGAAGCTGCTCCCGAGGGAGAAACTAGCCCCGGGCATAGTTAGGACTTTTTTCTTTATCTTTCCGTAAGACCTCTGTCAGTCTCTTGTACATATATTTCTTCAAATATAGAAAAGAAAGTTACTCTTGAATGCCTTCCCGATCTTTATAAGCATGTTTTTTGCCTTGTAAAGTTTTTAGCACAATCTTATGCTTTGAACGGTGCATTGAGACTTTGTCTCAGGTGGCTTCCTCGAAGTTACCGCAGTCGAGTTCGAATAAGGTTTGAACATTGAGGAATAGACCCTTAAGGGTTTGTGTGGGATAACAGTGAGTCCCCGAGCCATAATCAAGTTATTGTTTATTTAGGCTCGGGATAATCGAACCCTTGGGTTCGGATGGAGTGAGAACAAGATCTCAAACTCTAAGTGTATTGGCCCTTAGGCTTCTTTAGATCGGGACGTTATGGCATCTAAAAGATGGCTACTATTCCCCTCTTTTGGCTTAAAATACTTAGCAAAAATTTCTTTATGACTTAGTATGTATTTTTTACCCAATGGGTTTTTTGAGGGTTTGATGTCGATTGAAAACCCTTCTGCTTTTCGTGCCTTAGCACGTTTGTGTTAAGGTAATTTGATACCTCTTAAGGTTCTACGAGGGCTGATTTTATCGAAGCCCTTTTTATTATTTGCCGAGGGTATCCTTTTTTAACCGGGTTTGCAAAGAATTCGAAGGCCTATTTTGATTGCGGGGTTCGGACGTCTCCGAGCTGCATTAATTTGGCCGTAGCCTTTGGGTATGCCTCTTAGGCTTATTTCCCAACAACACTTCGAACTTGTCAGGGGTGTTAGTCCCCGAGAAAGATGGCCTTGGCCTATAGATCGAGGGGCGCCTTTTGAGGTCTTATGAATTCGAGTTTAGATAACTCGAATATGTTGATTGTCGATGACACTCCCCGAGTGTTCGAGGTATATTTGCGCTTAGCCCTTGAGCAATTTCACGCAAAATCATAAGTATAGAGCTCGTATAGTAGCAAATTTTCTTTGAGGCACAAAGTGTTTGATACAGAAAGAATGCTTCTTTGAATAATTTATACATGCGTACTTGTTTTGCCGTCGGGGCTCGACTAATCTATATGGACACAGTTCACTCGACCGTTTGGCCCATTACAAAGTTTCCCTATCAAGACCCTTTGACATGAAGTATTTTTCTCGAAAATATAACCTCCGAGGGTGATGCCCCTCAGTATCCGAGGTTGATTGCAAAGAAGCCTTGGATACTGTTAAAATTTCCTCAGGTAGCACATAATTATTGCCTCGTTAAAAACCTCACCAGAAAAACCCATTTGGATAAAAACCGATCTAAGGGGAAAAGAGTGCAATGCGTGCTTTAAAACCTAAGGTCTTCGTGTTGAAGAGTTTTCTCGACGTCTTCGATCGAACACCTGCAATAAGTTAGTATCAAATACAAATGTTAAAGGGAGAGATTCATACCTCAGCAATAATATCGTTTGAGTAGGGATACATTCCAATTGTTTGGAAATTGATCGCCCTCCATTGTGCCAAGTTTGTAAGATCCCTTTCCGATGATACCAAGGACCCGATATGGTCCTTCCCAATTTGGGCTTAGTTTTCCTTCATTTGGGTCTCGAGTATTGAGGGTGACTTTCCTTAGAACTAAGTCCCCGATTCCGAAGTGGCGAGGGTTGGATCTTCTATTATAATATCTCTCGATTCTTTGCTTCTGTGCAGCCATCCGAACAAGCCCAACTTCTCGTTTTTCATCCAACAGTTCGAGGCTAGTATTCATAGCCTCGTGATTTGATTCCTCCGTTGCATGTCAAAATCAGATGCTAGGTTCCCCGACCTCGGCTGGAATTAATGCCTCGGAGCCATATACTAAGGAGAACGGGGTTTCCCCCGTGCTGGACTTCGGGTCGTTCGATATGCCCAAAGGACTTCTGGTAGAACTTCTCTCCACTTCCCCTTAGCATCGTTCAACCTTTTCTTTAAGTTTTAAATGATTGTCTTGTTTGTCGATTCGGCCTGTCCGTTTCTGCTTGGGTGTATGACGTCGATAAGATCCTTCTTATTTTATGTTCTTCGAGGAACTCCATTACCTTGCTGTCGATGAATTGCTTTCCGTTGTCGCATACGATTTTGGCAGGTATCCCGAATCGACACACGATGTGATCCCAAATGAAGTCTATAACTTCTTTTTCTCTGACCTTTTCAAAGGCTTGTGCTTCCACCCATTCAGAAAAGTAGTCAGTCATAAACAAAAGGAATTTAGCTTTACCTGGGGCCGTTGGTAGAGGACCGACGATATCCATCCCCCATTTCATGAATGGCCTTGGGGATAGGACTGAATGAAGTTGCTCTCATCTCGTCTTCCTCGACCGATGATCCCAAATTTGCAAGTGCATTGGCCTCAATATTTTGTTCTCGAGGTACGTGGTCTAAATTCCATTCCTTGAAGCGGTGCAAAGTTACCTGCAGCTTGTCCAAACACCTTTGCATTCTATCCTCTCGAACTTTGAAAATTTGGTTTACTTGGTTCACCACCAATAAAGAGTCACACTTGGCTTCAATGACTTTTGCTCCCAAGCTTTTAGCTAGTTCGAGACCTGCAATCATGGCCTCGTACTCGACCTCGTTGTTAGTCAACCTAGAAGTTTTGATAAACTGCCTATTAGTGCTACCTGTGGGCGGCTTCAAAATGATGCCTAGCTCGGACCCCTTCAAATTGGAAACACCGTATGTGAAAAGGGTCCATACCCCCGATGATGTGCCCGTTTTTAACAAGAGTTCCTTTTCAACTTCGGGTATGAGGGTTGGCATGAAATCGGCCACGAAGTTCGCTAAAATTTGAGACTTGATGGCCGTGCGGGGTTGATATTTGATATCGTACCCACTGAGCTCGACGGCCTATTTGGCCAGTCGACCCGATAGCTCGGGCTTGTGCAAAATATTACGAAGCGGGTAAGTGGTTAACACACATATGGGGTGACATTGGAAGTATGGTTTTAACTTTCTAGAAGCGCTTATCAGTGCAAGTGCCAATTTTTCTAAGTGTGGATATCTAGTTTTTGCCTCTCCTAAGGTTGGACTTACATAATAGACGGGGAATTCCGTACCTTGCTCTTCTTAAACTAGGACACCACTTACCGCAATTTTTGATACCGCCAAGTACAGGTAAAGTTTCTCATCTGCCTTTGGAGTGTGAAGTAGTGGTGGGCTCGATAGGTACCGCTTTAATTCCTCTAATGCTTGTTGGCACTCCGGGGTCCAGGTGAAATTGTTCTTCTTTTTGAGTAAACAGAAAAATCTGTGGCTTCGATCCGATGACCTCGAGATAAATCGGCCTAAAGCAGTTATCCGTCCAGTTAACCTCTACACGACTTTTATATTGTCCACGACGGTGATGTCTTCGATGGCCTTGATTTTATCAGGATTGATCTCGATCCCCCTATTCGACACCATGAAGCCCAGGAATTTGCCCGAACAGACCTCGAAAACACATTTCTTGGGGTTGAGTTTCATGTTATATTTCCTCAAAATCTCAAACGCTTCCTGCAAATGAGCCAAATGGTCCTCTGTGCGCAGGGACTTAACTAGCATGTCATCAATATAAACTTCCATTGACTTACCTATTTGTTCTTCGAACATCTTATTTGCTAGGCATTGGTAAGTAGCTCCTGCATTTTTTAGCCCAAAGGGCATTACATTATAACAATATGTCCTATACTTGGTGATAAATGAGGTCTTTTCCTGGTCTTCCGGGTTCATTTGAATTTGATTGTACCCGAATAAGCTTCGAGAAAGGTAAGGATCTCGTGGCTAGCCGTGGCATCGATTATGCGATCGATGTTAGGCAGTGGAAAAGAATCTGTAGGGCATGCCTTGTTCAAATTTTTGTAATCTACACACATTCTAAGTTTGTTCCCTTTTTTAGGGACTACGACTACATTGGTTAACCATTCGGGGTATTTCACTTCCCGAATGGACCCTATTTTGAGAAGTTTAGTTACCTCGTCCTTTATGAATGCGTGCTTTACTTCGAACTGGGGCCTTCTCTTTTGTTTCACCGGTTTGAACTTGGGGTCAAGGCTTAGCCGATGTGTTGTTATCTCCGGTGGGATCCCTATCATATCTAAATGGCACCAATAAAAACAATCCATGTTATTAATAAGAAATTGAATAAGCTCTTTCCGAGTTTGGGGGTTAACCCCGTTCCCAGGTATACCTTTCGCTCGGACAGGTACTCGATCAATATAACCTGTTCCAGATCTTCGACCGTTGATTTGGTGGCATCGGAATCTTCGGGAACAATAAAGGTTCGAGGGGTTAGAAAATCCTTCTCTTCTTCTTCTATCTCCTTCTTTCCCGATCTGGTCGAGGCTGGCGGCTGTAATTGCTATTTGGTTCCTGTTTACCTTTGATGCCCGACCTTTTCATTGATATCGATACTACCTCGTTGACCGCAAACATTTCCTTTGCAGCATGATGCTCCCTGTACATTGTTTTTACACCGTTCGATGTCGGGAATTTTATCATTTGGTAGAGAATGAAGGGACTGCCCTCATATTCTGAATCCAGGGCCTTCCGAGTAGGGCATTGTATCTCATGTCACCCTCGATTATGTGGAACTTGGTATCTTGAATGGTTCCAGCCACGTTCACCGGTAGAGTAATCTCCCCTTTAGTCATTTCACTGGCCATGTTGAAGCCATTTAAGACTCGAGCTGCGGGCACAATTTGATCTTGTAGGCCGAGTTGCTCCATGACCCTCGATCGGATGATATTCGCCGAGCTACATGGATCCACTAAAACACGCTTAACTTGAACTTTATTTAATAAGATAGAAATTACCAGAGCGTCGTTGTATGGTTGAGAAATTCCTTCTGCTTCTTCGTTGTTGAATGATAAGGAGTCCTCGGGCACATAATCCCGGGTATGCTTCTCCCTAGTAATTGATACCTTAGTACGTTTGAACACGGGCCCTTGTGGAATATCGACCCCGCCGACGATCATATGAATCATATGTTGTGGTTCCTCCTGTTCATTTTCCTGTTGGCGTCTCTGTCTCTGGAATGATTCTTGGCTCGATCGCTAAGGAACTCTCGAAGGTGGCCCTTGTTGAATAGACGGGATACCTCTTCCCTTATTTGCCTGCAATCCTCGGTCTTGTGACTATGCGTGCCATGATATTTGCACATCAAATTTGGGTTTCTTTGGTAAGGATCGGTTTCTATGGGTATGGGCCATCTAGTATCTTTGATCCGTCCGATTGCCGATACAATTCCTGATGCATCGACGCTAAAGTTATATTTCGATAACTGAGGTGCCTCTACGGGATCGGCATGCTTATCAAAACCACTTGTGCTTATAAGTCCCCAAGAATTTTATCCTCGATCGTTTGTTCGATCATTCCGGTAGGGATTGCGTCCCGAGCCACCGTTCCTTCGATCTGCGATATATGGTTGATATCGTTCCCTGCTCAACCTTGGTTCCCTGTCGATGTCCCTCGGGGTTTTAACTGCCAACCTGTTTGGATGTACTGAACCGGAAGGGGCTCCTAATTGGTCGTCCTCGAGCCTGATCTTTGATTGATATCGATTGTGCACATCTGCCCAAGTTACAGCTGGATGCTCGACCAAATTTTGTTTCAACTATCGTGATGCTATCAAGCTCCGCTCGTTCAACCCTTGGGTGAAAGCTTGAACGGCCCAATCATCTGTGACTGGCGGCAACTCTATGCGTTCCATTTGAAATCGGGATACTAACTCCCTTAGCATTTTGTTTTCCCTTTGTCTTATCTTAAAAACTTCTGATTTTCTTGTTGCGGCCTTTATGGCCCCGGCGTGTGCCTTCATGAAAGAATTTGCTAACATGGCAAATGAGCTGATGAAATTTGGTGGTTGATACCAAATCATTGCTCCCTTTGACAAAGTTTCCCGAAAATTTTTCAGCAAAACGGACTCAATGTCATCATCATCATCTAAGTCATTTCCTTTAATTCTGCATTGTATGAAGTGGTGTGTTCATTAGGATTGGTGGTCCTGTTATATTTAGGTATATCCGGCATAGAGAACTTCTTAGTAATGGGCTTCATAGCCGAGCTTTGAGGAAAAGGATTTTGCACGAACTTTTTTGAATCCAAACCCTTCAAGATCGGGGGTGCCCCCGGTATCTGATCAACTCGGAAGTTATATGTTTCCACTTTTTTATCATTATCTTCGATTCCTCGAGCATTTTCATAAATGTAGGATCAGTCCTTGATATGTTACCATTCGACCTTTCTGGCACTGGCTCGGTACTGCGAGTGATTTCCAGCTCGATCACACTCGGAGTTCTATGTTGACATTAAAGCTGAGTAATGGCGGCCTGCTGAGCCTGCAGCATATGGAATATTACCTGGAGACTAACTCCTCGGTCTCCTACGCCCTGTGTTCCTTGGCTACCAGATCGGCCTTCCCTGCGCACATTCCCTTCAGGGTCCGTGCCTAAATCCGCATTCAAAGCAATGTGCGAACTGATATCGACTGGGTTGACGACTGGTACTCCCCCGAGATTAGCCGGTGGCACCCCGACTCCTGGAGCAATTACATTGTCATTTTCTCAGTGAGATCCAAGACCCTCATCACCATGTACGAGTGCATTTAGTAAGTTTGACATGCTTTAACTTGAGAACAAAAATACTCGACAAGAACAAGTGTGAAAATAACGTGTGTCATCAGAATCAGCACTGAAACAATCACTGTTATTCTTAGCCCCACGGTAGGCGCCAAACTGTTTACCCTAAATTCGAGTAACAATTAAACTTGTATTGTGGTTTTAAGGATATGTGATTTAATTTAACGCCAATTGATAAACAAGGGATTAAATAGACAAATTAAAGAGTAAAGTAGATCAAACCAGTGTGTAGGCTAAGTCTCGACATCGACCTGTGACGGTCTCGACGTATGATTATGGGAATAAATGATAAAGCAATTCTGAAGAACAGTAGGTAAAATAGCAAGAGAATAATGTACATATCTTTCTTATCACTGAACAGTGCTCTACAAATGAATAGGATCCCCCTTAATATAATAGGGGTATCCTAAATAAGGTACACTTCTAATTTTAGTAGGAAATCATATTTGACAGCTGTTTCACTCGTCATGTTGAAGTCGTTAAGTACCCGAGCTGCGGGCACAATTTGATCTTGCAGGCCGAGTTTTTCTACGACCCTTGATCGAATAATATTGGCCGAGCTACCTGGATCAATCAACACACGTTTAACTTGAATTTTATTCATAAGGATAGATATTACCAGTGCGTCGTTGTGAGGCTGTTCGATCCCTTCTGCATCCTCGTCGTTGAAAGTCAAGGTTTCCTCTGGTAAATAGTCCCGAGTTCACTTCTCCATCGTGATTGTCACTTTGGTGCGTTTGAATACCAGTCCTTGAGGGATATCGACCCCGCCAACAATCATATGAATCACGTGTTGTGGCTCTTCCTGCTCGTTCTGCTTGTTCGAATCTCTGTTTTTGAAGTGGTTCTTGGATCGATCACTTAAAAATTCTCGAAGGTGACCCTCGTTAAATAGATAGGCTACCTCCTCCCTTAACTGTCTGTAGTCTTCAGTTTTATGACCATGGGTACCATGTTATTTGCACATTTGATTAAGGTTCCTTTGAGCTAGAACGGTCTGTAAGGGTCTGGGCCATCTAGTATCCTTAATCCGACCAATGGCTAATACAATACCTGATGCATTGATGCTGAAGTTGTATTCTGACAATCGAGGTGCCTCTTTGGACCTGGCATCCCTATGGAAACCACTTTTGCTCATAAGCCCTCGGGAACTCTGTCCCCGATCATTCCTTCTATCATTCCGTATGGGGTTATGTCCAGGTCCGTCATTTCTTCGATCTCCACAGTATGGTTGGTATCTATCTCTATTCAATCGTGGTTCTCAATCGACGTCCCTTTTAACTCTGTCCACGGACCTGTTGGGCTAAATCAAACCAACTGGAGTTCCTAGTTGATCATCTTCGACCCTAATCTTTGGCTAATACCGATTGTGTACATCGGCCTAAGTGACAGCTGGATATTCGATCAAATTTTGCTTTAACTGTTGTGAAGCTATGGAGCTTCGGGTGCTGAGAAGCTTGAACAACCCAATCATCGGTGACTGGAGGTGATAATAGGTGAATTTGACTATAATCACACCTTAAATAATCACCTTCTTGTGTAGTTTTAATGCTAAAAGTGATGACAAAATGCTCTTATTAGTGCTTTTCATGATTTGTAGGTGATATATGTATAAGGAAGGCTAAGGAGCAGTTTTGGAGTTAAAAGTGATGAAAAAGAGGCCAACTGTGAAATTTCCCAAGTGACCCATGCAAAATAGGCCGAAGATTCAGAGTACTGGATCCACCGCGGTTCCACCGCGACCGCGGCAGAATCGCGGTGGGAAGCAGCTGCAGAAGATTGAGAATCCGCGAGGGTGTTTGGCCGCGGTTCTACCGCGACCGCGGCAAAACCGCGGCAGGCGCAGAAACTTCGGGGACCAAAGTGTCAATTACGGGATTTTTAGACCTAATCCTATTTAAAACACTAGACTTCGCCCAAGAGAGGCATGTATTGATTTTTTAGGTTTCTTAGCAAGGAAAAACATTGTGAGAAAATACTCTAAACATCTTTCTTCTTTTCTTTTGATTTTATGATGAATTCAAGCTTAATTTATTTTCCCATAGCCATGAGTAGCTAAATTCCTTGTCTAAGGCTTTGATGGAACCTATTGGGTGATGAACTTCTTGTTTATGTGAATACAAATTGCTAGTTTAATCTTTATTTGTTCAACTTCGTGTTCGTTGTAGTTAATTGACAGGATCCTCAATTAGCTGTGCCTATTTAGTGTGCATAACTTGGAAAAGAGTGCATATTTAGGGTATTGTTGAACAACACCACTCCTAGATTATTAGAGGAATCTATAATTGCGGGTTTAAAGGCGGGATTAGGAATAACGAAGCCTTGGGTGCAATCTAAATTGAATTGTGCTAAATAAAGCAAGCTAGTGTATCTCGGGAGAGTGCAATAGTAGATTACTGTGATTACTCGGGAGAGATTTGCGGTAAGATTAGCGTTCATGATTGATAGAGATGTGTGGGTAAAGTTGTATGAGCATAAACAGAAGGGATTCCATCAATAGGGGAAATCATTGCCTTAGCTTTTTCTCATAATTGTTTACAACCTTATTAATCTAGTTACAGCCATTTAGTTACCTGCAAGCTAGTTGTTAAAGAACACTCAACTGAGAATTTGAATATTTGAGAAGCTGGTTCTGAAGACTTGGTGGGTCTGAAGATAGCGGTTGATAGGTTAACTCTCTATGGATTCGACCCTGGGCGTAATACTCGGGTTATATTTGCAACGTCCGCAGAGTCCTTTTTATAAGGCATAGTTGGGCGTGATCAAATTTTGGCGCCGTTGCCCGGGAGTTAACGGAATTATCTATTGCCATTGACAGTAATACAAAGATTCTTATTGTAGTCAGTTTTCTCTCTACCAACTTTTTCATTGAAAATTTGACGGTTGTTGATTTGGGTACACAGGTGCATGCCTAGAAGTTCTACGAGGACTGGAGAACTACTTGAAGGACTCTCAGACCCCGAGAAGACATTCCGGGCATTGAATCGTGCAAACAAAAGACTTCAACAATCCCAACAAACACACCAACTCGAAATTGACATGGGCGACATAAACGACCCCAACGGAAACGTCAGGAATGAGCAATTGGCACCTCCTGTGCCGGAGGGTGCACTATATGACTGGGCACAACCCACAGCTGACAATTTGGCCACTGCCATTATAGTGCCCGCAATACAAGCTGAATCGTTCCAGATCACAAATAACATGCTACACTTGTTGCAGAACAAGGGACTCTTTTCTGGGACACAAACAGAAGATCCTCAGCAACACTTAAAGAACTTCCTGTCTATTTGCAAGACTCAAAGGCAACCGAACGTGACTCCGGAAGCAATCAGGCTATTATTGTTCCCATTCTCGGTGACGGGAGCTGCTCAGGTTTGGCTAAACTCGCTTCCCATAAACTCTATAGCAACTTGGGATGAGTTGGTCAAGCAATTTCACAACAAGTTCCATCCGCCCAACAAGACCGCTCAACAAATTGATGAGATTGTGAGCTTCAAACAGAAACCAATGGAGACACTACACGAGACATGGGGCAGGTTTAAAGGAATGTTGGTTATGTGTCCCCACCATGGTGTTCCAGAACAGATGTTGGGACAACGGTTTTACATGGGACTGTCGGACAGCTTGAAGAATATAGTTGATGCCTCGGCTAGTGGGGCATTCTTGAGCAAGACTTGGAGAGAAGGTCAGAATTTGTTCGACAAGATGGCGCAGAATTCGGGTTGGACATCTAGGAATGCACCTATCACTCCAATGGTGCACTCAGTGCCTCTTGATCCTTCTAATAAAATGGCTGAAAACATGGCGACTCTTTTGACGCAAATGAGCATCCTCACCAAAAAGGTGGAGGAATCAGGGCGGCAGCTAAGGTGCTAGAGGCCGGATTTTTCTGGCCAACGATGTTCAAGGATGCTCACTTATGGGTCAAGAGCTGTAATGAATGTCAACGCACCAGGAACATTTCCCGGCGTCATGAGATGCCCATGAACCCAGTTCAAGAAGTGGAAGTGTTTGATGTTTGGGGGATAGATTTTATGGGTCCCTTCGTCAGCTCCTATGGCAATAAATACATTCTTGTTGCTGTAGATTACGTGTCCAAGTGGGTGGAAGCTGCCGCATTACCCACCAACGATGCTAAGGTGGTAGTAGGGTTTCTAAAGAAGAACATATTCACCCGCTTTGGGACATCGCGTGCAATTATTAGCGATGGAGGCACTCATTTCTGCAACCGGGCCTTCGCGAAGTTGCTAGCTAAATATGATGTGCGCCACAAGGTGGCTACTCCGTACCACCCACAGACCAGTGGACAGGTTGAGGTGTCCAACAGAGAGATCAAGAGCGTATTGACAAAAACTGTAAATGCTACAAGAACTGACTGGTCAAGGAAGCTGGATGATGCGCTATGGGCCTACAGGACAACATTCAAGACACCAATTGGTATGTCACCATATAAGTTGGTGTTTGGGAAGGCCTGTCACTTACCTGTAGAACTTGAACATAAAGCGTGGTGGGCACTGAAACAGCTGAATTTAGACTTGGAAGTTGCGGGTACGTCGAGAATCACTGAATTACATGAGCTAGAGGAGTTCCGGTATCTTGCTTTTGAAAGCACAAGGCTATATAAAGAGAGAATGAAAAGGCTTCACGATCAGAACATCATTGAACGAAATTTCAAACCTGGGGACAGGGTACTACTTTATAACTCAAGACTGCGGTTATTCCCGGGTAAGCTAAAGTCAAGGTGGTCTGGACCATTTCGCGTGGTTGAAGTGTTTCCTTCCGGAGCTGTGGAAGTCTCTACTGAAGATGACTCTCGTACATTTAGAGTCAATGGTCAGCGGTTGAAATTGTATGTGGGCATGAACGAGCTGCATTTGAATGAACCCCAAGGGTCGAGCGAACCTTAATTTCGCTTATATGAGTCGTGCCACGACGTTAAATCAGGCGCTACGTGGGAGGCAACCCATGGCATTGTTGTAATTGTAACCTTTGTAATCTATTCAAAAAAAAAAATTGGGCGTTAGAATCAGAGAGGGGCCTCGACCGCGGTTCCACCGCGACCGCGGTAAAACCGCGGTTAAAAGGCATCGCGGAAACTCACCGCCGCGGTTCTACCGCGACCGCGGTAGTCACAGACGCGGCCAGGTAAGTATTTTTTTCTTTTGTATTCTTTTTCTTTTTTTCTTTTACACAAAAAAACCCCCCCTTCCTATTTCCCCTCTATTATTTCCGCCCCAACCCCCATCCCCTTCATTTTTCTCTCTCTCTTCCCCAAAATCTCTTCTTCTTCTTCTTCCCCAAACCTCCATTATCCACCCCCTTCTTCCCCAAACCCCCATTAACACACCTCCTCTCCTTCCCCTCTTCGACTCAAGTAAGTTATTCTTCTCTCTCTCTCTATTTATTTCTCTTTTAAGTAGTGTAATTTGTTAAAGTATGATTTTTGCTTAAACCCTAGTAGGAGTAGTGTAGTAGTTTGAATTTTTTTGCCTTCTTTTATGTTTGCAATTGTTGTATTTGTTGTAGTTGATGTATATGAGGTTGTTTGGTGCCAAATTAATTGGGTCTCCATTATTACATAATTGTGAAATTGTTTTGGTGGATTGGAGGCCTAAAATAGATTTTTGTGGTGTAGTATGGTATTGGGTCATGTGTTGGCCGAAAATTGTGGCACTATGTTGTATATTTTTGGGGTGTTAAGCCAACCTAGGTTTGGGATGTTGTTGTTGATGGTTCTTGATGTGTAGTTTATTTGTTGTATGGTGGTATTTGTTGTAGAGTGGTATTTGTTGTATGATGGTGTGGTATGTCATGGGTAACATTGAAAGGAATAAGTGTGGGGTGTATTATGCCGGAAGTGGTAAGCAAATTATGGAGCTATTTTGGGGGTTTTTATGAGTAAAGTAAGGGGATATATTTGGTGTCATTGGGTGGTGAAGTCTGAGTAACCATCTTATTGGCACTAGCTAGGGCATATGTTGATGGTTTGTTTGATTATTTGCAGGTCCAATGGCTCCCAAAAGGCACAGGCGCTCTGGAGGCACATCCCAACGACCTGCGTATGATGAGTCCAGATTCCAATCGGAATTGGCAGAGGACGACTTCAACGCCAAGGCTACCAAAACTTTTATCCATGAAATCCCGATTGATCGGGCAGCCCTCCGAGCCGAAAAAGTGGAGATGTATGAAGAGATACGGAGGCGAGAATTGGAGTTCCTATTTGCTGACCCTGCACCAGTTAACAAGATGCTGGTTCGTGAATTTTATGCCAACTGCCCTTTGAATTTGGGTAGGGAGGTGATTGTTCGGTGTATGGTGGTCAGTGCTCAAATTCAAACAATTCGCCGGGTGTTGCGGCTGCCTCCGTTCACCAGTGACGTCGACTATTACCATGACAGGACCGGGGTGACATGGGAGGTCATGACGGATGAACTTTGCACAGGGGGGCAGCCCATATGGTTACGTGACCAAATAACCCTCAACTCTAACTCCTTCACTCACCTGGCCAAGTGTTGGGTGACTGTTATCTGTAGCAGGTTCCTGCCTTCTAGCAACACCACGGACGTGAACTTCAATAGAGCACTGTTGACTTGGTGCTTTGTGACAGGGAAGGATTTTGATGCGGCACGGGTAATTGGAGATGAAATGGTCTTACGGGGCCCGCTGTTGACAAAGGGATTCTATTTCCCTTCCTTGGTGACCACATTGTGCTTGATGAGAAACACCCCTACCAACCCTGCTGATGGCGATTTGCCTCCCAAAGCAGCTTTCAAAGCTTCTAGCATCAGAGTGGGCAGGGGCACCCGCACTACAATTGAGATTGATGATGAGGAGGATGATCCAGTCCCTGTTGCACCGTCCAGGAGGTCTGTTGACAGTGCCGGGCCCTCTCGGCGCCCCCATTCTGGAGCAGACCTATCACGCTCACAGTCCTCCCGGCCTATGCTGCGCTCCTTGGAGGAAGAGGTCGCAGATCTCCGCACCTCGGTGGATGGTCTACACACACGGATGGACGCCATGTCACAGAGGCAGGCTAGATCTGAGAGCCGGTTTATGGCTTGGATACGCACATTGGGGAGGGCTTTCCATGTAGACCCCAGCACCGTCTCCGACTCGGATTGAGTCTCAGGGAAGTCTTCTCACTCTTCTGTTCTTTACTGTATTGATATGACATGGGGACATGCCATGATTTTAAGTGTGGGGTGGGAGACTTGCTCTAACTGTGTATTGACATGTATATAGCTGTTGTTGTGTTGTAGCATTAGATGTGGTGTACATATGTGAGTGTGTTATATTAGGAGTAGCTGACTTGGCCCAACGACGGACACTTGTTGACGGGTCTCTTGAGGGTCAAAGTCAGATATACAAAAAAAAAACAAAACAAAAAACAAAAACTTGTAGAGGACTCTTCCTGATGACGGACTATGTGGACAGTACTCTTGAGGGAAGTAGTCCATGTAGAATTTTTTTTTCTTCTTTTAGGTAGTGTAGTACCTCCCCCTTGATTTTTCTTTTGACCATGGTTCTTTTCCAAGGGTTTTTCTTGAACCGGGTTAGGTAGATTTTTCTTGTATAGTTTTAGGATTAGATGGGTGAAGGTCGGAATGTAACCTCAAATGTGCACACTTGCAAAGAAAAGAACTTGAGAGTGTGACGTCTAAGCTTGCTTGTGGACTCATAATATATGCCTTAATTTTGCACATCTTGTCTGGCTTGAACACTCGTATGATTGTATTGATGAACTGATTCGGAATGAGTTACATGCTAAGTGTGTGTGAGTGTTATGCCTGCATATGATACCTAGAACTTGCCCTGTGTGTTTGCAAAGCGAAATAGAAGTCGTTTGGTTTTAGAGATGATTGAGGCATTTCTTTGTGCAACCCTTACTTGAGAATCCGCCTGTGCATATTACCATAGTTAACCCTTTTGAGCCTGAAGCCTATTCTTTGATAACCCTATAATGATCTAAATCGCTGTGTTTGAATAAGCTAATTGTTTGAACCTTTAGCTCCTAGAAGCACTTGAATCACTAAAGAATATGCAAAAGTCAAAGTGTGGGGTGGGAGAGAACTAGAAAAAAAAAGAGAAAAGGGGAATCAAGAATGAAGGTTTTGGTTGGTGAACTGGCAGTGTACAATAAATCTGGAAAAAAAATAGAGAGAAAAGAAAAGAAAAAAAAGAAGAAGCCAGTTGTACCTAACGAAAAGTGGGGGTCACAAGTGAAACAAAATGTGAAATAATGATTGGGTTGAGCATGAAGGTGAAACAAAAGGAAGTTGTATTAAAAGTGCTTAGGGAGGTTAGTCACTATATCCAAATATATCCTACCCGTCCCTTAGCCTACATTACAACCTATAAAGACCTCTTGATCTTTGACTGACTGGCTCGATTAGTGGAGTATTACACTAGGGGCAAGCTTATGGTGTGTCTGTGTGGCTTGTGAATGCTCTTTGCTGAGAGTGAGCGAATTCTTTCTATATATGGTTCCTTGTTGTTGAATTTTATGTGTGTGGAACTTCTCTCAAGATTTTGTTTATGTGAGGGCATGTGACTCAGGAAGAAAAAGTGAGTCTTCACTTCTGTTAGAGTAATTAGAGTGAGCACAAGTGTGTCTTGGCATGAGAGTCTGCATCTGGGATATGATTGTGCACCGCTTAGGTCGATATTTGATAATAACAGGTGTGACATAAATTGGGGCAATGCATTGAGCAGTTAGGCCTAGAAGTGTGGTTTAGTTTGCTCGAGGACGAGCAAAGTTTTAAGTGTGGGGTGTTGATAATAGGTGAATTTGACTATAATCACACCTTAAATAATCACCTTCTTGTGTAGTTTTAATGCTAAAAGTGATAACAAAATGCTCTTATTAGTGCTTTTCATGATTTGTAGGTGAAATATGTATAAGGAAGGCTAAGGAGCAGTTTTGGAGTTAAAAGTGATGAAAAAGAGGCCAACTGTGAAATTTCCCAAGTGACCCATGCAAAACAGGCCGAAGATTCAGAATACTGGATCCACCGCGGTTCCACCGCGACCGCGGCAGACCGCGGTGGAAGCAGCTGCAGAACCTCAGTGATCCGCGAGGGTGTTGGCCGCGGTTCTACCGGCGACCGCGGTAGAACCGCGGCAGGCGCAGAACTCAGGGACCAAAGTGTCAATTACGGGATTTTTAGACCTAAAACCTATTTAAAACACTAGACTTCGCCCAAGAGAGGCATGTATTGATTTTTAAGGTTTCTTAGCAAGGAAAAACCATTATGAGAGAATACTCTAAACATCTTTCTTCTTTTCTTTTGATTTTATGATGAATTCAATCTTAGTTTATTTTCCCATAGCCATGAGTAGCTAAATTCCTTGTCTAAGGCTTTGATGGAACCTATTGGGTGATGAACTTCTTGTTTATGTGAATACAAATTGCGAGTTTAATCTTTATTTGTTCAACTTCGTGTTCGTTGTAGTTAATTGACAGGATCCTCAATTAGCTGTGCCTATTTAGTGTGCATAACTTGGAAAAGAGTGCATATTTAGGGTATTGTTGAACAACACCATTCCTAGATTATTAGAGGAATCTATAATTGCGGGTTTAAAGGCGGGATTAGGGATAACGAAGCCTTGGGTGTAGTCTAAAGTGAATTGTGCTAAATAAAGTAAGCTAGTGTATCTCGGAAGAGTGAAATAGTAAATTACTGTGATTACTCGGGAGAGATTTGCGGTAAGATTAGCGTTCATGATTGATAGAGATGTGTGGGTAAATTTGTATGAGCATAAACAGAAGGGATTCCATCAATAGGGGAAATCATTGCCTTAGCTTTTTCTCATAATTGTTTACAACCTTATTAATTTAGTTACAGCCATTTAGTTACTTGCAAGCTAGTTGTTAAAGAACACTCAACTGAGAATTTGAATATTTGAGAAGCTGGTTCTGAAGACTTGGTGGGTCTGAAGATAGCGGTTGATAGGTTAACTCTCTATGGATTCGACCCTGGGCGTAATACTCGGGTTATATTTGCAACGTCCGCAGAGTCCTTTTTATAAGGCATAGTTGGGCGTGATCAGGAGGCAAATCCATTCTCTCCATTTGGAACCGAGATACGAATTCTCTGAGCATCTCGTTATCCTTCTGTCTTACCTTGAAGTGGTCCGATTTCCTTATTGCCTTTAGTGGCTCCGCGTGGGTTTTCACAAAAGAACATGCGAGCTTAGCAAACGAATCAATCGAGTTGGGTGGTAAGTTATGATACCATATCATGGCAGCCTTCAATAAAGTTTCACCAAATTTCTTCAATAGAACGGATTCAATCTCATAATCTTCTAAGTCATTTCCCTTTATTGCGCATGTGTACGAAGTGATGTGCTCATTAGGGTCGGTGGACCCATTGTATTTGGGGATTTCAGGCATATGGAATTTCTTAGGAATGGGCTTCAGAGCCACACTTGGAGGGAAAGGCTTCTGCACGAACTTCTTCGAATCCAAACCCTTTAGAACCGGGGGTTCCCCCGGTATTTGGTCAACCCGTGAGTTGTACATTTCTACCTTTTTGTCATTAGCCTCGATTTTTCTTTTCACCTGATTCGATCCTCTTAGTGAGCTCCTCGAGCATCTTGATAATGGCGGGATCAGTCCCCGATTCACTAGCATTTGATTTCTCTGGCACATGTTCGATTCTATGAACTACTTCTTGTGACGTTTCGAGCTAGATTCTGCTTGGTGCACGATTATAGTTTTGGAGTTGTGTTATCGCAGCTTGTTGAGTCTACAACATTTCGAAATCATTGGAAGGCTAATTCCGCCTTCTCCACCACTTTGTGCGTTTTGATCGGCTGCTCGGGCATCTCTACGGACGCTATTTCCAGGGTCGATGCCTAGATTTGCATTTAGGGCGACGTGCTAACTGACATCGATGGGGTCTGTGATTGGTACTCCCTCGTGACCAGTTTGAGGCACTTCGATCCCTAGGGTGGTTACATTATCATTTTCTCCATGGAAATCGAGGCCGTCATCGGCGTGATGGTGCTGCTTGCGAGTTAGACATGTTGATCTTGAAATCAAAAACACTTACGAGAACAATTGTAAAGCATTGTGTGTTATGGGAATTAATACTAGGCAATCACTATTATCCTTAGCCCCACGGTGGGTGCCAAACTGTTTACCCTAAAAACTGGATAATAATTAAACTTATAATAAGGTTTTAAGGATATGTGGTTTCACCTAATACCAATTGATAAATGCAAAGAGTAATAATCGGAATTAACAATAATACAAAGCAAACCAGTGTTTGAACAGAATTCAGCCCTCGAGCTTGAATACCCTCGAGTTAATTTGTGTAAGAACAGTTAAAATATAGCAAACTGATGAACAAGAGAGTGTAAACTAAAGAGAGAATATTGTATTGCTTTGATGTGCATGAGTGTCAGGTGTCTACAAAATGATTAGAACCCTATTTATATAGTAGAAGAATTCTATCTATGGAACAATTCTAATTACGGAAGTAAATTCCATGATTAGTCTAAACAATCGCCCTTGATTTGATCTGTTTTGAGATTCCCGCCGGGATCTTCAACTGGTCAAGGATATCTCGCCTTTCCATTATTGCGCTTTGCTCGAAGTCTGCCATATTTGGTCTCGATCGCCGCTGGCCTCGATCTCGACAGGAACCTCGATTTTCGATCTCGATACCTTGTCTTCGTGCTCTTGTCTGATACACTACGAGGTTGACCTTCAATGAAATTCCCTGATCTCGATCAAATAGCAAAATCAGGTAGGCCCGATATTTACCGTATACAAAACTCCAAAAGATATTCTCAATCATTTACAAGAACTGTAACGACTCGACCAGTCGTTTTGAGCACTTCCATCTCGTCGAGCTATTTGAAGTCTTGAGTAGCTTCGTTTTGTGTATTATGACTTGCAAGGGTGGTCAAGTTTTGTTTTCATATGATACAGAATTTAATTGAAAGAACAATTCCTGTTTTGGAAGCTTAAGCTGAATTAATGGACCGGATGGTGAAATATGTGTAAACGACCCCGGAATGGATTTTTGATGATTCCAATAGCTCCGTATAGTGATTTTGGACTTAGGAGCGTTTCCGAATTTTTTTTGGAAGTCCGTAGTTAAGTTAGGCTTAAAATGGCTAAAATAGAAATTTAAGTTGGGAAGTGTGACCGGGGAGTTGACTTTTTGATGTCGGGGTCAGAGTTCAGTTCTGAAGATTTTTATAGCTTCGTTATGTCATTTATGACTTTTGTTCAAAATTTAAGGTCAATCGAACTTGATTTAATAGGTTTCGACATCGAATATAAAAGTTGGAAGCTCTTAGTTTCATTAAGCTAAAATTGGGGTGTGAGTCGTGATTTTAGCGTTGTTTGATGTGATTTGCTATTTCAACTAAGTTCATATGATGTTTTAGGACTTTTTGGTGTATTTGGTTGAGGTCCCCAGGGCGTTGGGTGAGTTTCGGGTAGTTAACAGATCATTTTTGGACTTTGGATGATGGCTGATAGCTGCTGGTGTGATGCTGCTGGTTTTCCTTCATGATGTCATGACGACGTCATGATCGAGGTCCAAAAATCAAAGTAAAAAATCGAGGTCCAAAATCGAGGGCAGCCTGGACAAAAGTTATAAAAAGAGGGGACTTCATCCCATTGTCCATTTTTGATGAATAGGAGCTTGGGGAGAGGCGATTCTGGCAGATTTTCAATGAAAAACATCGGGGTAAGCGATTCTAACTCGGATTTGTTTAATATACATGAATATATCATTGTTTCCATTATCCAATTAGTATTTTTGAGATGGAAATTTGGGGAAGATTGTAGAAATTTCATAGAATGCATTTTTGGATTTGAATGCCGATTCGAAGTCGGAATTGAGTGAAACTAGTATGGTTGGACTCATAATTGAATGAGTTATCGGATTTTTTGATTTTCTCTGGATTCCGAGACGTGGGCCCCATAGGTGTTTTTTGAGTTAATTTCGGATTTTCATTGAAAAATGTAGTATTTTCTTATGGAATTAATTCTTATAATTTGTATTGACTAAATCAAATTATTGTGACTAGATTCGGGACGATTGGAGACCCGTTTGAGAGGCAAAGACAATTTTGAGTAGAGTTTTTGTGAGGCCCCGTAAAACTTTTGGCTCAAAACCTAGTATCTTGTGGTGTCAACTCCGAATATGTGTTAGGAATGCGTAGAATTCTTCGCGGCAAGCTTGCGAGCCGTGGTTCGGACCCTTGGTATTGATCTAAGCTTGAAAAAAATCAAAAGAATCAATTTCCTAGAAAAATGCCATTATGCGGTCAAGAATGCGGTCGCAGATCTGGTATGCGGACCGCATTCCTACCGCATAGTGAAGCTGTTGTTTGGTTAAACTTGAGATCAAGATGCGGTCCAAAATGCAACCGCATAATTGATATGCGGACCGCATTTCTACCGCAGAGTGGAACAGAAGAGTTGTCAAAATTAATGTTGAAAATACGGACTATTATGCGATCGCATAACCAATATGCGGACCGCATAATCGTCGCATAAGTTCCTCAAGGAGTTGTGAAGGTCAGTTCTGCAGTGCACAATGCGACCGCATAACAGGAATGCGGACCGCATTCCTGTCGCAGACCCAAACAGAATCATCAGAGTTTTGGGGGCAATTCTGTGGTCCAATCTGCGGACCGCATTTCAGTTCTGCGATCGCAGAATGCGACCGCAGATCTTGCTCGAGCTTCTATTTTCTAAATTTTATACCCGACCCCCTTTTTAATAAAACACCCCCACCCCTCATTTTTAACGATCTTCTGCTCAAAATAAGAGAGAGGAAGAGAGGGTCTTGAGAGAGAAAGTCATCTTCTCTAAAATTTGATTCTTCAAAACCATCCGGGCCGGGAAATTTCAAGCTTATCTTCATCCCCCTTTTCTTGCAGGTAACATCCCTAACCCTTTTCACTAAAATTCTGGTTTAAACTAAGGGGTGGGGGGGTCTCATGCATTGGTCTTTGAAAATAGTGGTTGAACTCATAAATGCATGTCATTCTATAACCTAAAACCTAGTGAGAGTAATTGGGTAGGAGTAAAAGATGGTGCAAAGATGGGTTGGTAACCTAAATAAGTTTGAGTAGAAATTGTGAACTTCTTTTCTAAGTCATACGCGTTAACTTGTGCACTAGATTGACATTGCTAGACCATTTGGTGAATTGGAAATAGAAGTTAAAAGGGAACTCGGCTCCAGGTATGTATGGCTAACTTTGAACTTGTAAAATCGCCTTGTTTGGGTATTTGAGTGCTTGGTTTGTGATTTCTACGTGATTTGTTTGTGAAATTCCTGTGATTGGTATGGTTGTGTGATTGTGGTTGTGCCTTCGCTATATTGATGCAAGTAATCAGAAATAAACCAAGTTTGCGATTGTGGATGTGCTATGTGGTAAGAACTGTGAAACAAGTAATGGAAGGAAATGGGAATTGATGTGCTTGGAATAACCGTGGTAGTAACATAAGTGGTAGTGATGGCTATGGGAGTTCATGTAAATTGTTGTTGTTGTTCCTTGAGGGTCATTGTTGTTGTTTCTTGAGGATTGTTGTTGTTATTCTTTGTGAATTGTTGTTGTTGTTGTGTTGTTTGTGAATTGTGATTGTTCGGTGGGATCGGGTTGCGCGCCGCAACACGAAGAAATAAGGTGTGGGTTGTGGTGATAAGGGTGGCCGAGGTAATAAGGGTGGCCGAGGTAATAAGGTTGGAAAGCGATCGAAATCGCTATTGAAATAAACTATGAACAAATTGTGAAATTATTGATGTGAAAATGTGGAAGGGGAAACAGGAGAGATTGTAAACCTGTTGGTTTGATTGCTCTTTCTTTGTGGATTTTATTGTTATTTCCTTTACAATTACATGCTTGTTTATGGAGGAGAGATTGTATACCTGTTGGCTTAATTGTTTCCTCCTTGTGGATTTGATTGTCGCTTTGATTTCTGCTACTTACTTGCTTATGGTTCGAGTTTACTTGGAGCAAAGTTTGTTCATACATACCAGTACAATTCAAATGTACTGACGTCCCTTTTGCCGGGGGCGCTACATTCGTGTTATGATTGTAGGTGGATCCGTAGCAGGTACTCCAGTCCACCGATCGTAGCTCCCCTTCGTCCTCCATCACCTTTTTGGTGAGCCCCTTTCCTCTCGGGGCCCTGCGTGGCTCAGGCCGCTTGTTTTCGGAGTTTTATTTTTTTTGATTTTGTGTAAGGTATAGCCGGAGCCTTGTTACCGGCAAATACTACATTATCCTGTTGTACTTTTAGAGGCTCCGTAGACAGTAGATGTGGGTTAGAAACTTGTGTAGATCCGTGTTTTCATACATTGGTAACGAGTTGGTGATTTCATTACTATTATGTAAGTATGTATGTGTTTTTTAAGTTAAAAAGTGTTCTTAGTTAATTATTTGGCAAATTCTTGGAATAATTGAGTAAGGAAAACATGGGGTAACATGTGGGTTGGGAAAGGCATCTAGGTTCGCTTGGCTGGGGCTACCCGGTCGGGCGCCGGTCATATCCCTCGAATTCGGGGCGTGACAGTTTTCTCGTATTGAGGTAAGTAACAGTTTTAAATCTGGTCCTGAGGGTATGAAACCCCGAACATTGTGCTAAGTGATTATTGTGGAGGTGACGCCCATGCTAGGTGACAGGCGTGTGAGCGTGCACCATTGGGATTGTGACTCGGGCCGTCCCGTGAAATCGTAAATTGAAGTAACTTGTTATTAGCTATATGCTTCTCTCAATGTTATAGAAATTCGATTGAAATCCATGTTAAAAATCATTCTGAGGTTATATGCCAGTATTATTGAGACTCACAGAGGTCATATTGCTGTTAAATTAATTGTTTAAATTGTAATTTCACACTCAGTCATGTTCATTCATTTCATATCATATCTCAGTCTCTGTTGCTATTTATTAATACATCATATCATCATTTTGGGCCGATTTTTATGATTACTGAGAGCCCGAGAGACTAGAGAGATTTATGACTAAGTGAGGCCGAGGGCCTGATTGTGAGATATTGATACTATAGCATGTGAGTTTTCCGTGCAGCACGTGAGTTGTCCGTGCGGATCCAGAAATTGATACTATGGCACGTGATGCAACATGCGAGTTGTCCGTGCGGATCCAAATATTATATTATAGCACATGAGTTTTTCGTGCAGCATGTGAGTTATCCGTGCTGTATATAGCGCTTGGTTGAAGGAGCCCCTACAGAGTCTGTACACCCCCAATGAGCGCATGTACCTATTGAGTGTGAGTACTGAGGGCTGAGAACTGAGAGCCGAATGATTGAGCTGTTGAGATGAGTTGAGTGAATGTTGCCTAAGAGGCTGTACCTGCTTTCATTTGTTGTTGCACTCAGTTTCTATCTATTATGTTTTGTGAAAATTCTAGAAGATTTATTATTCGGTTTACTTGATATTGAAACTTATTTGACTCAAACTATCGGATATGAAAGCATGTCTATTCTTTACTGAAATTACTGAAATGAACTGTACTTGTATAGGTCGTCACTGCTTCTCAGTTCCTTATTTATTATTGTTACCTACTGAGTTGGAAGTACTCACGTTACTCCCTGCACTTAAATGTGCAAATCCAGGTGTGCCCAATCACGGAGGACATTGAGTTCGTGCGTGGTTGATTATCGGGGATTTACGAGGTAGCTGCCGGCGTTCGCAGGCCTTGACTCTCCTTCATTATCTCTATCTGTATTTTAGTTTTTATTTCCTGCAGACACTGTAGTAGACTGTATTCCGGTATAGATGCTCTTGTACTCAGTGACACCAGGTTTTGGGAATGTATTGTATCACTATTTATTAAATTTTCTCTTATATCGAATTATTTTGTTTTCAAACTTAAATAAAACCTTGGGTTAATGAGGTTGTCGGCTTGCCTAGTATTGAAATATGCGCCATCACGACAGGTGATATTTTTGATCGTGACAACAACACTCAATCCAAACAAATAACAATTTTACAAAATTCGAATTCAAAGCTTTATAATGGATGTTAATGTGGTTTTCAATTGAATATACTCATTTTTGATTAATACTATTTAGTTTGTTGAGGGTCATGTGGAAATCAGATTTGTTGCTTCCTACCAGGAGAATCGTCTCTCCATAAAATCCTTGCAGTGTGATTTTTTGTTGTTTTACAGGTCTTGTGACAGGCTAACGATGTTATAATTACGTCTCTAAGCAGCCAAGGACTTGGAACTATTCGTGTTGTGTACATCACGTTCGGATCGGATCCACCAATTCCTAGTTATCTTCCTGCCAAAGGCTTTTCATATTGATCAAAAGATTATTTTGTACATAAATGGCAAATTGTATATGCTAATGTAATTAAGTAATAAATTTTCTAAGAGGGATAAATAAGTTTATAATGTAGTGTAGATAAGTAAAAATTCCTTTACTTTTTATCCAGCTTTTAAAATGTTCACCAATATTGGCTTGTTTTGCTTTAAATTAAATATCAAAAGGTTGTTTTGCCCTTGTTTTTCATCGGGTCTTCATTTTCCTAACATGAACGACATTTTCAGTTAAAATCTCGCTTCTCTCTTGTTCTTTAGTGAAAGTATTACGCCTTTAATTGATGGGTGGCATCATGAGAGGCAGATCTAGGATTTTAAGAGGATGGGTGCACTATTGTGAAGAGGTAAATCTAGAATTTACACTTGACGGATTTAACTTTAGTGATATCTTACCATGAACTCACTATTCATTTGAAATATAGGTTCAAAATTATATTCTTTTTGAAATTTTAGTAATTTTCACATATATATTTATATTCTATGACGAAAATAAGACCGTCCAGAGTGTGATTTGAACTACCAGTTTCATTGGTAGAGGTACACTCAACAATTACTGCACTATAGGAGTCTTTGAGCATGAATACACACGGGTATATTAAGAAAAAAATATAATATTGTTATACATGTTATAGGGAGAGGAGCATGAGTTCACATGAGCCCATATCCCTTAACCTAGATATGCCCCTGGCATCACAGTGATGATTTTGCAAAATTTATTTAGATTCCCAAATGATTTTGGTGCGTAAGAAATATTGAAAAACACATGGAATTTTTGTACTGCTTTTGAGAAAAGGTGAGATTTCTTTTTTCCTCAAACTATCGGACTTCAATTCTGAAGTGAATGGTAGAAGTTCGAACTTTAATTAGTACATTCTTGGACTATTGTCCCAAAGTTTCAGTTGTAAAACTTAGAACATAGTGTACTTAAGTTCGAACTTCACAACCAAAACTTCAAGATACGATGTCTTAAAGTTTGAACTTCACAGCTCAACTTAAGGACATAAAGTCATAAAATTCAAAATTCAGAGCTCAAACTTGAGTGCTGGAGTGTCACGATCCAAAATCAACCGTCGTGATGGCGTCTATCGTGGAATTAGGCCAGCCTCAACTCAACAACCCAACACCAACAACAATAAGTTTTAAAACATTAACGGAAGCATTTAACATTTAACATTTAAAGGAAACTGTTTGAAACATAAGAAAACCCAATATACGATGCAATCTAGCCCAAAATCGGGGTGTTACTGAGTACATGATCGTCTAGATCAGAATACAGTCCACTACAGTATCTAGAGAAATAAACTGAAAATACAACAAAAGATATAGAAGGAGAGTCAAGGCCCGCGAACGCAGTGCAGCTACCTTGATAGTCTCCAAAATCTGGGATACTCAATCAGCAACCGCCACCATGAACAGAGTCACCTGGATCTGCACACGAGATGCAGGGAGTAACGTGAGTACACCAACTCAGTAAGTAACAGGTCCAAACTTTGGACTGAAAGGTAGTGACGAACTCAACCTCTATAGGTATAACATAAATAAATGTGCAGAAATGTAGGCATGCTTTCAAGTCAAATAGACAGCTCAAAGCAGTAAACTAAATACAGATCTGAATAGTGTAAGGTATACAACTCAGCTATCTCTACATGCCAATGCACAGACTGTATGACATGCACCATGTTCTCCCACTCTCAAGTGTTCAACCACTTGGTACTGTATATGGCCATTCGGCCTAGGGAAATCCATCCCATATCATATACAACACTGACTATAAGTCACCAGTACCGAGGAAAAAGGGCAATCCAACCCTGTGGAGAAATCCATCTCCACGTATCAAGTACTTCGAACAAATCCATGTCCAGGAAAATCCATCCCTCAATAATATCATCCGCGCTCACTGGGGGTATGTTATAGACTCTGGAGGGGCTCTTACAGCCCAAGCGCTATCATAATTATCAATATAACCGCTGCGGCGTGCAGCCCGATCCCATAACTAGGCTCTCGGCCTCACCCAGTCATCAATCTCTCCAATCTCACCCATGGGCTCACAGTGTCATGAAAACAAACCAGGAACAATGATATGATGAATGCATGAACAAGGCTGAGTACGGAATATTAATGAAAATAATGAGATGACAGCAAGAAACGACCACTAAGGGTCCCAACAATACCAGCATAAAGCCTAAACATGATATCTAGCATGATTTACAGCTTAATTACTTTATCACATGATGAAAGCATGGATATCAACAGGATAGAGTCACTAAACGGTGCCATGGAATCACCTATGTAACGACCCGACCGGTCGTTTTGAGCTCTAGCACGTCGTTCAGCAGTTTGAAGCCTTGAGTAGCTTCACTTTAGGTATTATGACTTATACGCGTGGTCGGAATTGAATTCCGGGAAGTTCGAAGTTGATTTGGAGAGAGAATTCTTATTTCGGAAGCTTTAGGTTGAAGGAATTAAGATTGGATTTTTAAGTAAACGACCTCGGAATCGGGATTCGAAGGTTCCAGCAGGTTCGTATGATGATTTCGGACTTGGGCGTATGTCCGGACTGGGTTTTGGAAGACCCGGGAACGTTTCGGTGCCTATTGTGGAAGTTAGCGATTTTGGAAGAATTTCATAAGTTTGGGTTGAAGTGCATTTCAGTGTTATCGATGTTCGTTTGGGATTCCGAGTCTGGGAATAGCTCCGTATGGTGATTCTGGTGTTGGGAGCGCGATCGGAAGTGAATTCGGAGGTCTGTGGGTCATTTGGCTAAAGATAGAAATTTGAAGGTTTTTGAGAAGTTTGACTGAGAGTTGAATTTTTGATATCGGGTTCAAATTCCGATTCCGGAAGTTGGAATAGGTCTGTAATGTTGAATATGGCTTGTGTGCAAAATTTGAGGTCAATCGGACGTGATTTGATAGGTTTAAGCATCGAAAGTAAAAGTTTGAAATTTTAAAGTTCATTGATCTTGAATTAAAGTGCGATTTATGATTTTAGCATTGTTTGACGTGATTTGAGGCTTCGAGCAGGTCCGTGTTATGTTATGGGACTGAGTGGTGTAATTGGACGGGGTCCCGGGGGCCTCGGGTGAGTTTCGGACGTGTGGGAGGAGTTGAAAACAAACCAGATTTTCTGGTGTTCTTGGCACCAATTGCAGGTCTCGCAAATGCGAGAAAATGTTTGCAAATGTGAACCTCGCATTAGAGATGAAAGCTTCGCAATTGCGAAGAAGCCTAGCCTGGGCTTGGATCGCATTTGCGATAAAGGCAGTCGCATTTGCGAGCCTGACAGGGTTCGCATTTGCGAGTTCTTGGTCGCATTTGCGACCTAGGTAGTAGAAGCCCAGGTTTCGCATTTGCGATATTTTGGTCGCATTTACGACCGTCGCATTTGCGAACCAGGTGTCGCAAATGCGACATCTGAGGCCTGTGCACAACTATTAATTTCGAGACTTAGACCATTTAGCTCATTTCCTTTCATCTCTTGGGCGATTTTGGAGCTTTTGGAAGAGGGTTCTCACCTAGCACTTTGAGGTAAGTAATTTCTACACAACAAGAGTTAAATACATAGATTATGGGTAGATTAACATGTGAAAAATTAGGGAAAATCAAGGGTTTTAGATGTAAAACCTAGAGTTTGATAAAAACAAGATTTAACCACGAAATTTGTTATGGAATGGGGTAAAAATCATATATTCTTGATCCTTAGGTTATGGGTAACAACTTTCTTCAAAAATTTCCGGAATCCGGGCACGTGGGCCAGGGGATGAATTTTAAGAACCTTGCATTTAGGGTTGGGAAATTGGTTTAATAAGTAGAATATTAACTTTTGAGCATGTATTGACTAGTTCTTACCCCATTTGAATAGTTTTGGATCGTTCGGCTCCAATTTGGAGGTTTGAATGCGTTCTTGAATTGGGATATAGGCTTCAGAGCGAGGTGAGTCTCCTTTATAACCTTGTAAGAGGGAATTGTCCCCATAGGTGAATTAATTGAATATGTGCTGTTATTTGTTGGGGCTACGTACGCACGAGGTGACGAGACTCCGTGCGTAGCTACTATTATGCTTAAGTCCGGGTAGTCTAGGACCAAAAGCATGCTTACTTGCAATATTTGATATCTCGTTGTCAATTTAAAAGTGCATAAAACATATCGAATGTGTAAATGAATATCTAAAACACTAGCCATCATTTCCTTGATATTTTTTCAAAAGAGAAATTTGCCTTTTTCTTGGATAACTGCTCCTTGATGAACTCTTGATTGACTGTTCGAATGTATTTATACATTGTGGAGCGGGCCGAATGCCTCGGTAGATTAAATAGATGCATCTATGGTTCGCGCCATTCGACCCTATGGCAGTGCACAATTAAATATTATTGGATCGGGCCGTATGACCTCGGCATGATTTGCGCATGCTTGTATTGCTTGCCTTGAAATTTATTGAAGTGGTATTGTTTCTTCCCGGTTTGAGAATAAATGTATAAATGATGACAAAGGAATTTGGGAATTTCCTATAAAAGAAATACTTGTTTACTTGCTTCATTCTATTGAACTACAATCATGTCTATAAATATCCTCGATTTATTATATCATTGACGTATCATTATTGGACCACTAGTAAGGGTCAAAGTCGACCTCTCGTCTCTAATTCTTCGAGATTAGACGGGATACTTACTGAGTACACGTTGTTTTCGTACTCATGCTACACTTGCTGTGTATTTTTGTTGCACAGGCACAAGTATTTCTAGTGGCCTACTGGATGTAGCAGCATGGATAATACGGAGACTAGGTGAGCTGCATTTCTCGAGGCGACCCGCAGCCAGTATAGTCTCTTTCAGCGCATTATATTTATTTTCTGTCCAATTTGTATTCTGGACAGCTATTGTACTTATTTCGATTCCTTAGTAATTGCTCATGCATTTGTGACACCGGGTTCTGGGATGTTTATGGAATTATTCAGTATTCAAAAATTGTTAAAGGCATCATTATTATGTCAGCAAATTTCATTATTTATTGTTTAATGTATAAAAGAAAAATGATTTCAATATATACTAAAATGGGAATTTAATTAACTTCTTGATGTTGGCTTGCATGACAGTGGTGTCCGGCGCCATCACGACCCTTAGTGGATTTTGGGTCGTGACAACATGGTATCAGAGCACTAGGTTCCCTTAGGTCTCACGAGTCATGAGCAAGTCTAGAAGAGTCTCGCGGATTGGTATGGAGACGTCTGTACTTATCTTCGGGAGGCTACAGGGCTGTTAGGAGCACCTCCCTCCTTGGTTTCCTCATCGTGCGATTCGATTCCTTTGAGGCTTATGCCTTTGTTTCCTTCCCAATCGATCTTGTGCAACGCAAAGCGCTTATTATAAATCAGGATTTGAGAAATTTTAAAGGTATTACAGAGGTGGTGCGGGATGTTTCTCCCTGCGTAGTTGATTTGACTATTGTCGTCGCCTTGTGGAAGGATGTGATGGTGGGATGCTTGTCTACATGTCGGGGTAGTGAATGACTTGAAGAGAGGTTTACTCAGTGCATGATTTGGAGATTCGGTATTTTATTCCCGGCGGGGGAAAGGCAATCGGGCTAAGAATGTTCAGATTTGGGTTGATGGAGTAACGAGACTTGGTATTTGCGAGCGTGGTGGAATTTTTATCAGTGATGAGGTACCGTTGTCCTTGTTGAATGTACTAAGTTCGCCGGTGTTATGACCTTCTACAGGTCGCCCTGGGGGCAGGATATTGTAAGATAGTATTGGGGAAGCGGCTGTCAGAGATCACGGGGTGCGGTGGTTCAGGATTGAATGTGTTTTCTAATGTTGACGGCTCGAGAAAGATTATCTTCGAAAAGGTTTAAAAGTTATTAGCGGTCTATTGATTCAAGTGCTACTGAGATAGGTTTTGATCTAAGGCATCAGGTGAGCAGCCAAGGATGAGGAAGGACATGTGGAAAGTGTCAGGCGGTGGTTAAATTTCTAGAAGGCCAAGTGTAAGAAGCGGAAGTCGAATAGTTGATTAAAGAAGAGGGTTTGGCTACAGTGGGAGAGTGGCAGAGCAGCACGTGGATTCAGTGGCAGGATAACTTTACCCTTGAGGAAAGTTTGGAATGATTTGGGAATTCTTAGTGGATAGTGATTGGGTCCATAAGCTTAATTTGAAATATTCGCTAGCATAACGGCGGGAGATTTGATATGACGGAAAGGAGCTGCTCGATATGAAGAGGGATACAACATAACTTGGAATTTGAATGGTATTGTCGCACATTTAGTTAATGTCTACGAGGAGTGAATGCACTTGTGTAGCTGGTGGATGAGCACGGGCTCAGGATGGGTTATTGATGTCGTAGTAATTGTACCCCGTGTAGCGACGTTAGAAGATGTCGGCGCATAGTCTCCACATTTGGGGATGTCTCCTATGAGCAGATCAGCGGTCGCGTGGTTGGCAAAGCTTCGGCGAAGGATTCTATTAACTATCCGGTAAGAAGTCTAATATATGAATGTTTCTAGAGATTCAGAGTGTTCATAAAATGCTAAAGGAAGGATTTCGAGGAATCTGGCGGTTTAATTGCGCAAGGTCATGTCAATAAGAGAAAATCTTGGTAGGTTCCAAAGTTGTGCAATACTGGCTTCAAGCTAAGTGGGAGAGTCCCACCGCCTACGGTTGGATTGCCTGGCCGCCTAATTGTGAGATTTCTAGTTATCGGCATATTGATGGGTTACCGCGACTAAGGAAAGAGAACATCAGTAGTAATTTGAGCAAAGGAATTGAAGAATGTGTTCTATGATTGGCATCAATAATTCATGTTCAGACTTTGGGAAAAACTCAGGAATTATGCTTCGCGTAGAAGTGAGTTGCAAGGAAGGTGATTCGGCTGGGTGTTTCTTTGAGAGGGTGTTCATGTGCTAGCAGAGCCTTGCAGTTGATTATATTCGAGACCATGCCAGAATGGGTGACTCTCAATAATAGTCCTAGTGAATTCAAAGGTCAAAAATGCGGTGCCTAAGGGTTTAAGCCGCAGTATGGTTAAGAATCAAGCTTTTGTAGCAGCTTATGGTAAGAGGCTCAGAATGTTCTATGATATTTTGACTTGCAGAGTAGCATTGGGAGCAAAAGGGGAGAAAAAGACTTTGGACTTGTAAAGGAATTATCAGAACGGGTGTCTCAGTTGAAGATGCAAATATGCGTGCACGGAGTGTATGAAACGATTCGTAGGTTTGGAGATAGGGTGGTCTCGTGGAATGGGGGTCACTCCAGGTGAGTGCGGATTCAGGTTGGTGATGTAAGAAATGGAGCTATTATTATCTCTAAGGCAAGTTAAAGATGAATTACAAGAAGATAGATTGGTTAGCAATGGTTGAATTGGCATAGTGATGGCGGTGCGTAAGGGGCTCGACAACCACCGTAATTGATATTATTTAGAAGTATTCAAGTATTATGGCATGTTATGTGTAGGCGGATCCCGGAAAGGTTGTGGTGGTTTAGGCCACTACTTGAGGATTTGAATGTTCTACGGTTATGAGAATTCACTCGTGTGTTGCTATGGTTCTCTTGGAATGAGTTAGGTAAAAAGTTTCCATGTGAGGAAGTGTTTACCATGTTAGTGGTTCAGGAGTTGCGATGAAATTCTTGTGCTATCGTATGCTGGCTTGTTAGGTGCAGTGAGCGGTATGAAATTTGAAAGTGAGGATCAAGGTTGCGGTTTGGTGTTGACAAGGATATCACGAGCTCAGATGAGCATGATAGGGATTTGAATTATTAGAGTAAGCTGGCATTGTCTTCAGCGCCACCTGAGATCGGTGTTTTGTGAAAAAGGCTTTGCATCCTGGTTATGGATTCTTGATTGCTTTTTAGCATTAGTGCGGCCGATGGTATGGATGTGCAGACTTGCTATCTATTACGAAAGGCCGTGGGGGCGTGCCCCATGGGAAGATTGTATAACCGTGGCATGTATCACTTGATTGATTGAAGAATGGAACCAAGTATGAAGATTGTGGTGTCATCGTTAAATTGAGAATTTATGCCTGGAGGGCACTCGGTTTATTGGGTTGTGGACTGTGGGGGACTACTTCGGTTATGGTGGTTTTTCTTGTGTGTTATGGGAAAGAGGGGTTATTATGGACCCAAAAAAGATTATTGGCCTAGTTTGGTACAATCAGAATCGGCTTGAGGTATGTGGATGGATTTAAATATGAATACAGGCTCTATATCAGGCCAAATGTATTCTTTTCAGCATAGCTCTCCTTATGGAGGAGTATTCAGACGTTGGATGTAAATTCGTCGTCGGCTATTTCATGTAATGCTATATTGTACCGTGTGAGTTGTGGATGGCTCAATAATTTTCTTATGTGTTGAGGACCCGCGTAGCGATGGTGTTATGTGAGCAAGATGGCTCTTTAGTTTTAGGACATATATCGCACCTCAGTTGTGCTTGAGTTTGTTAGCTTATGGCGCTATATGTCCCCTCAGGGACGGTATTATGCACTTAGCGTGCTTGTGACCGATATTCGGTATTTTGTTGTAATGAGCAATTTAGCTCGATGTGTATCTCCTTATGTGAATTCTATATGCGGATCGGGTTGCACGCCGCAACAGTGTGATGATAATTATAGTCCCTTATATTCTATTATGTGTGTCTTGTTTCCATTTTCGGAGGAAATTCATATTAGCTGCATGAGTGGAGTAGTCCCTTCCAGAGCTCGTCTTTCTTATGTATCATGTTCGAGTTGGTAGCCTATTGGCACGTTGTGGCATCATATGAGACTCTTGGTCATGTCAGGGGTGGCTTGTTACCTGAGCAGTTTGTACTGGGTGAGACAAGGTTAATGGATCTAGGATCAGCGCAATCGGATTGTATGAAGTATATTAAAGAGCAAAGATCATTATTTGGTTCAGAATGAGGTAATGTTCTTGTCAGAAGTATAGACTCAATGATTTGTTGATCCAGTAGTTGGTTATGAATTTCTGCATGTCTTTTCCGTCGTGGCAGTATTGTAAGAGTTGGAACGAGACTTGTATATATCATGAATTGCGTTGTGAGCACCAGATTCGGGGAATGTTGGCCATTATGATTAGAGAATGCTATTATGGTCCTGTGAATGATGTGGTGCATGGTGAGAATTCAGCAAAGGTATGCAGTCATGTTCCGGTACCTCGTGTAGTGATTGATACGGTGTTCATATATTGGAAGCAGGCCCGACGGAGAATTCCGGATGTTGGAATTGGGTTCTAAGCTTATTTGTTTGAATAAAAGGGAATATCTTCGGATTTGATCGAGTTAATGTGCTCAACTGAGCTGTGGTAGCACGGGTAGGTGCTCAAGGTGTTAAACAGTGATTTCGGACAACTCTGGTGCAGTTCTTAGCACGTTCGAGGACGAACGTATGTCTAAGTGGCAGAGAATGTAACGACCCGACCGGTTGTTTTGAGCTCTAGCGCGTCGCTCAACAGCTTGAAGCCCTTAGTAGCTTCACTTCAGGTATTATGACCTGTACGCATGGTCAGAATTGAATTCTGGGAAGTTCGGAGTTGATTTGGAGAGAGAATTCTCATTTCGGAAGCTTTAAGTTGAAGGAATTGACTAAGATTGGATTTTTAAGTAAACGACCTCGGAATCGGTATTCGAAGGTTCCAGCAGGTTCGTATGATGATTTCGGACTTGCACGTATGTCCGGACTGGGTTTTAGAAGACCGGGAATGTTTCGGCGCCTATTGTGGAAGTTAGCAATTTTGGAAGAATTTCATAAGTTTGGGTTGAAGTGCATTTCAGTGTTATCGATGTCCGTTTGGGATTCCGAGTCTAGGAATAGCTCCATATGGTGATTCTGGTGTTGGGAGCGCGTTCAGAAGTGAATTCGGAGGTCCGTGGGTCATTTTGGAGTCATTTGGCTAAAGATAGAAATTTGAAGGTTTTTGAGAAGTTTGACCGAGAGTTGACTTTTTGATATCGGGGTCGGATTTCGATTCCGGAAGTTGGAGTAGGTCCGTAATGTCGAATATGACTTGTGTGCAAAATTTGAGGTCAATCGGACGTGATTTGATAGGTTTAAGCATCGAAAGTAAAAGTTTGAAATTTTAATGTTCATTGATCTTGAATTGGAGTGCGATTTATGGTTTTAGCGTTGTTTGACGTAATTTGAGGCTTCGAGCAGGTCCGTGTTATGTTATGGGAATGAGTGGTGTGATTGGACGGAGTCCCGGGGGCCTCGGGTGAGTTTCAGGCGTACGGGAGGAGTTGAAAACACACCAGATTTTCTGGTGTTCTTGGCACCAGTTGCAGGTCTCGCAAATGCGAGAAAATGTTCGCAAATGCGAACCTCGCATTAGCAATGAAAGCTTCGCAATTGCGAAGAAGCCTAGCCTGGGCTTGGATCGCATTTGCGATAAAGGCAGTCACATTTGCGAGCCTGACAGGGTTCGCATTTGCGAGTTCTTGGTCGCATTTGCGACCTAGGAAGTAGAAGCCCAGGTTTCGCATTTGCGATATTTTGGTCGCATTTGCGAACCAGGTGTCGCAAATGCGACATTTGAGGCCTGTGCACAACTATTAATTTCGAGACTTAGACCATTTAGCTCATTTCCTTTCATCTCTTGGGCGATTTTGGAGCTTTTGGAAGAGGGTTCTCACCTAGCACTTTGAGGTAAGTAATTTCTACACAACAAGAGTTAAATACATAGATTATGGGTAGATTAACATGTGAAAAATTAGGGAAAATCAAGGGTTTTAGATGTAAAACCTAGAGTTTGATATAAACAAGATTTAACCACGAAATTTGTTATGGAATGGGGTAAAAAACATATATTCTTGATCCTTAGGTTATGGGTAACAACTTTCTTTAAATATTTTCGGAATCCGGGTACGTGGGCCCGGGGATGAATTTTAGGAACCTTGCATTTAGGGTTGGAAAATTGGTTTAATAAGTAGAATATAAACTTTTGAGCATGTATTGACTAGTCTTACCCCATTTGAATAGTTTTGGATCGTTCGGCTCCAATTTGGAGGTTTGAGCGCGTTCTTGAATTGGGATATAGGCTTCAAAGCGAGGTGAGTCTCCTTTATAACCTTGTAAGAGGGAATTGTCCTCATAGGTGAATTAATTGAATATGTGCTATTATTTGTAGGGGCTACGTACGCACGATGTGATGAGATTCCGTGCGTAGCTACTATTATGCTTAAGTCCGGGTAGTCTAGGACCCAAAAGCATGCTTACTTGCAATATTTGATATCTCGTTGTCAATTTAAATGTGCATAAAACATATCGAATGTGTAAATGAATATCTAAAAGACTAGCCATCGTTTCCTTGATTTTTTTCAAAAGAGAAATTTTCTTTTATCTTGGATAACTGCTCCTTGATGAACTCTTGATTGACTGTTCGAATGTATTTATACATTGTGGAGCGGGCCGAACACATAGGTAGATTAAATAGATGCATCTATGGTTCGCGCTATTCGACCCTCTGGCAGTTCACAGTTAAATATTGTTGGATCGGGCCGTACGACCTCGGCATGATTTGCGCATGCTTGTATTGCTTGCCTTGAAATTTATTGAAGTGGTATTATTTTTTCCTGATTTGAGAATAAATGTATAAATGATGACAAAGGAATTTTGGAATTTCCTATAAAAGAAAGACTTGTTTACTTGCTTCATTCTATTGAATTACAATCATGTCTATAAAAATCCTCGATTTATTATATCATTGACGTATCATTATTGGACCACTAGTAAGTGTCGAAGTCGACCTCTCATCTCTACTTCTTCGAGATTAGACGGGATACTTACTGAGTACACGTTATTTTCGTACTCATGCTACACTTGCTGTGCATTTTTGTTGCACAAGCACATGTATTTCTAGTGGCCTACTGGACGTAGCGGTATGGATGATACGGAGACTAGGTGAGCTGCATTTCTCAAGGCGACCCACAGCTAGTATAGTCTCTTTCAGCGTATTTTATTTATTTTCTGTCCAATTTGTATTCTGGACAGCTATTGTACTTATTTCGATTCCTTAGTAATTGCTCATGCACTTGTGACACCAGGTTCCGGGATGTTTATGGGATTATTCAGTATTCAGGAATTGTTAAAGACATCATTATTGTTTCAGCAAATTTCATTATTTATTATTTAATGTATAAAAGAAAAATGATTTCAATATATACTAAAATGGGAATTTAATTAACTTCTTGGTGTTGGCTTGCCTGACAGTGGTGTCCGGCGCCATCACGACCTTAGTGGATTTTGGCTCGTGATAACCCAGGTCACAATTCTCGCGGTACATGCCCGCACGCCCGTCACTTGGCATGTGCGTCACCTCATTACCAATCACATAACACATAATTTGGGGTTTCGAACCCTCAGAACCAAGTTTGGAAGCGTTACTTACCTCAAACCAAGCAAAATCCTACTCCGCAATGCCTTTGCCTCTCAAATCGGCCTCCAAACATCCAAAATCTTGCCACAAGCAATACAATATGATCAATATATGCTAAGGAATCAATTCCACAAGAAAAATACCAAATTATAGCCAAAAATCCGAAATCGGCTCAAACCCGGCCCCCGGGCCCACGTCTTGAAATCTGACAAAAGTCACAAAACCCGAAAGCCCATTCACTCACGAGTCTAACCATACCAAATCTACTCAAATCCGACAATGAAACCCCATTCAAAATCTCAAAATTCCATCTCAAGAACACTTTCACTTTTTTCCCAACTTTTCACCCCAAATCACAAATTAGATGATAAAATCAAAGATATAATCATGGAATTTAACCAAAACCAAGCAAGGAACACTTACCACAATCAACTCCGTGAAAATCCCTTCAAGAATCGCCCAAATCCGTGATCTCTAGCTCAAAATATGAAAAATGAGCTCAAACCCTCGATTTTGAATTTAACACTGTCTGCCCTGATTTCCTTCTTCGCGAATGCGATCGTCCTCTCGCGTTCGCGTAGACCAACTTGACTGCCTCTCCACTTGACTCTTCACGAGCATGACAACTGCTTCACGAACGTGATGCTTTACCAGCTCACCCCTTCGCGAACGCGACCATCACCTCGCGAACGCGTAGAACAAAAGGCTGGGGGTCCCCAGCTACCTCTCTCCTCTTCGCGAACGCGACCCTACTCCCGCGTTCGTGATGCACACGCAAACCACACCTTCGCGTTTGCGTCTTCCCCTTCGCAAATGCGAAGAACAAATCCTCATCATCTCAGAAACACTTTTTGCGAACGCGAGGCTCCTATCGTGAAAGCGTAAGATGAAACCAAAAAAATGCAGCAGCAGATATCAACAATCTCACCAAGGCCAAAATGATCCGTTAACCACCCGAAACTCACCCGAGGCCCTTGGGACCTCAACCAAACATACCAACGCGTCCCATAACATCGTACGAACTTAGTCGAACCTTCAAATCACTCAAAACAATATCAAAACACCAAATTACACCCGGATTCAAGCCTAAAGAATTTCTAAACTTTTCGAATTCCACATACGATGCCGAAACCTACCAAACCACGCCCGAGTGACCTCAAGTTTTGCACACAAGTCAGAAATGACACCACGAACCTAATACAACTTCCAAAAATCTAATCCGACCCCGATATCAAAATTTCCACTGCCGGCCAAAATTGCCAAAATTCTAACTTTCGCCAATTCAAGCCTAATACCACGGACTTCCAAACGACCGGCCGAGTCGTTACATGGTGTTTGGAATTCATAGCACAAAGTTCATGACACCATGTCTTGACGTTTGAACTCCACATCTCAACATAAAGATATTTCGTCAAGAAGCTTGGAATCCACAGCTCAAACTTAAGGATATAGTGTCATGAAGTTAGAATTCCACATCTCAAACTTCAGGACAATGCATCTTGAAGTTCAATTTTGTGGAGTTCAATTCACCACTTTTGCTTCCTCTATGTTCACCTGCCTTCTTTGAACAACTTCAGTGACCACTGTTATTTGTGGCATTGTCTTCTTTTTCAATCTTTGTTTCTTTCTTTGTCATCAATAATGATTCCATCATTAGATAATCATAAGGCCATTGTTTTAGTGCATGAAATACACTTTAAATATTTACTTTGCTCCAATTTCATCTCCAAGGTACCTACACTTAAAATAAATTCAATTAAGCACAAATATAGTACAATTTAACATTAAAGCACATAAATATAAGGTATGTAATGCACTAAAGATATGTAATTATAACCAAACATCACATTGTTGCTCCTTACTTTTGCTGCTCCTTCATTGCTAGTGAAGTTTCTATTGTTTTGTTTCTATTTATCTTTTTATTAGTGCTGATTCATTAGCAGTTTGCCATCTATTGGGTTATTAATGAAGCCCTTTCACAAGGTGCTTTTTATGTTTGTGAACAAGGTGGTTCTTCCTAGGTAAGAAAGGATGCAACAGGCAAACTTCATGGTTCTGGTCCTTATGTAACATCTGGACAATGGGAAACAAATAAATTGGCCAAGCTTCATGATCCAACTCATTCATAGGGTTGTATATGAAACCAAGACTCATGTCATTCCCTATGACTTCATTCTAACTGTTGTGCTTGCATCTTACAAGGCCCCTCTCTGGAAATGGGATGTTTGTAATAGCAAAGATTACTTTGCAGTCAAAATTTTAACTGATTGTGAGTATCAAGTCTAGACTGCTCCCAAAGAACCTCGTTTATCCAAGAGGGTTCCTAAGAACAACAAGGTTAGGGCTGGAGCAGAAAAGTAGGATGAATGATGCTGAGATTGAGAGGCTAAAGAAAAGGTTGGCTCAAGTTGAAGCTGAGAGAGAATCTCTCAAATATGAGCTGGAAAAAAAAAAGAGAAAAATAATGGCATTCTCCAAGATATGTTGAAATTGCTTCAGGCTGAAAAATAAGAATATGGTCCTTGCCAATCTTAAACCCCACCTAGCCTAGTAATAACCGGTCCTTTCTAAGACCCAAGTAGGATATTTATTTTTTCTTTGGATTTTAGTCGTAGTATTTTTTTGTTTATTTCTTTTTATGCTTTGTAGTAGGATACTATCTATCAATGAAAATCACTATTTTTGCTCAAACTGTTTGATGTTGATGTTTTAGATGACTAATATCCTTAGATTAAAGAAAGAAAATTTTGAATCCATGATTGAATTTGAAGTAGCCTTAATGTCTATGAGTAATATTTATTAAATCTGGTTACTTAACTTAATTATACAACTTTTCGATAATGCCAAAAAGGGAAAGATAGGTTGTGCTTTTGTTTAGGACAGTGACATTTATAACCTAATAAATCTGGTCCTTGATAATTTGTGACTTTGAATAGAAAGTGTTATAATATTGTGGTTGATGTTGAGCTGAGTTAAATCAGGTTCTATGATTTTGAAAAACACGAAGTTTATCATCATTAAAAAGGGGAAAATTATTGACTTGAGAATTATAGGTTTTTATGATTTGACAAAGGAACACATGCATGTACCAGGTTCATAGATACAGTATGCAGGTCATAGTTTGAAACAAGCAAAAGGCATGCACGTGAAAGGGATAAGTATAAGTGGTTATTTCTGATAAACCTTGAACGAAAATATTGCATACGAGATAAAGAGCATGACTCCTTACATGAAGAGAAGTTAATCCAAAATAATAAAAGAGTTAAAGGTTTAAGTTAACTAGGCCTCTTCCACAAAGGAAGATTAAAATATTAGACTTCTAGTTAATTCTTGTTTATTAACTCTATATATATCATTGTTACTCTCTTTTACAGGTAAGCGCACATACCGAAGCAAAACAAGAACTGAGAGCAAAATAACGAGGCATTTTTTGAGCAATTCTTGTGAGATTCAAGAGTGCAAACTAGAAGCTACACAAACCAGATTGAAGAACCAGTTCCATAAAGAGTTTTATGTGTCTATCTTTATTTTTAGTTCAAAGTGTAGTAGGTGTTTTGAGTTGTACCTTTCAGATTTCTTAGAAGAAATTGTACTAAGTACTTGAAGTGTTATATTCAAGTTAGAGTTAACTTGAAGTAGTCGCAACAGCCTCCGGTGTATTGCCATAAGGGTTAAAGTTTAATTCTTAGATTTGCAAGAGTTTTGTAAACTTTTTTTTTTGCTCAGAGTTTAGTAAAGTATTTGGAAAAAATCCTACTAGGTAGTAGGTCATGATTTTTGCTCCTTTTTGAGCAGGGTGCTTTCCACGTAAAAATTCTTGTATTATTTACTTTTTGCATTATTTATTTGGCAACTGTAATATAAGGAACACATCGATGAACCAGGTCCTTCAATAATCCAGTGTACACAAAAATTGGATACCACATAAATTACCCCTCCCTCTTGTGTGGTGTTGAAATATAAAACAACACATATAGATACCCCTCTTGAAACCAATGCAAGACTCACCCCTAAGGAGTTTGATGAACATACATGCACATCTAGTAGCTCTAGAAATAAACTTCTATCAGATTCTAGCAAGTAACAAAGGCTAATTGGAAAAATTATGTACTTGATAGTCACTAGATTAGACATTGCCTATAGTGTTCAAACACTAAGTCAGTTTATATAGCATCCCAAGAGATATCACATTGAGGCTGCTCAAAGGGTGAGGAGATATGTGAAAAGCCAACCTGGACAAGGTATTATTTTGTCAAGTAGAAAGAACAACTCTATCATAGCTTACTGTTATGCAATCTGGGTAGCATGTCCCTTCACTAAGAAGTCTGTGAGTGGTTTTTTGATTAAGTATGGAGACTCTCTGATATACTGAAAGTCTAATAAACAAAGCACTATTTCTAGGAGTTGTAATGTATTTGAATGCAGAAGTATAGCATCTACTGTGGCTGAACTGATATAGATTTTAGGCGTGCTAAAGGATATTGGAGCGATAGTTGAACTGCATGTGACTGTGTATACTGATAGTAAAGCAGCTATCCATATTGCAGCAAATCTCTTTCCAAGAGAGGCAAAAGCACATTGAAATCGATTGCCACTTCATAAGAGAGAAAATTCACAAGGGATGATTAAGACTAAGTATGTGCCAACTACATGGAAATTGGTAGATGTATTAACTAAATTCTTAAACAGAGTGCAACATGAGTATCTGATCGCCAAGTTAGGGGTACTCAATGTGTTCATAACACCTAGCTTGAGGGGGAGTAAGTATTGAGGAGAAATGTGTTACTTAACCATGAGGGCAATTTAAACTATATATGTAACTACATATTGGGGTATTAGTTTGTTAGGTTATCATTTAAGTTGGTAAGTGATGGTAAGCTATAATCTCGTATTTTAGTCGCTTAATGCACTCTAATTTAAGGCACTTTAATTGAGTTTAAGCTTTAATCATTAGTGTCTTGCACTAATTACATTTTTTGTGCCTTGTAGGAGTAATTCCGATCTATGTAGATGTTATGGAATGAATTCAAGCTATTCGGGAGCTTTGAAGTCTGAGTAAAAGCCCAAGTATTAAGTTGGGATCGTGTTCAGAGATCAACGGATGATAGAGCACTTTAAGAATGAAACGAAGAATCGAACAGGCATACTGCGCATTGTCCAGTAAAATGCCCATAACTTTTCGCTCAGAAATTCGTTTGGGCTCACAATATATCGTTGGAAAGATATTTAAAAGGGCTAAAACTTTTATGCTTTATATTTTCCCAAAATTCCCAACTAGTGCGACGTACTGGGCGACGCACAGTGCGACGCATCAGTGTAAAAATCTGTCAGAAAATAGCAAACTTTAGAGACTGGGTTTTTGGGGTCTGTCAGGAAAAAGCACTAATGCTACACACTCCGCTACGCATGAAAAACAATAAGTTTGCAAGTTTTCCTATTTCGGCTAGGAAAAGGGAATTTCGTCTAGGCCCGATCCTACTTGGTATAAATACATGAAAAATGGTATTTTCTAGACTATTGACACATCTTAGACCTAAGTTAGCCAAGGAGGAGGCGGAGAAGCAAAAGCTCAAGGATTTCATCATTCAATCCTCACTCAAGACAAGGGTTTGGATTGTTTTATGTTTTGTTTTAACTTAAACATTGTTATGATGAATTACTCCATATCCATGGAGTAGTTCTCTTTAGGGTTTGATGGATTTGGTGTATTGATACTTGTTTGTGGATAATTAACTCTAGTTTTATGTATTGAATCGTTTTGGATATTTTAATTGTTGCTTCTTTATTCACTTGTTCATGTAATTGAGAGAGGCATAACTTGTGATATTTTTGCATTATATTTTGTTGATTGAAGTCATTAATTCTTCTTAGTAATCGGAAGAGGCTAGTTGGATTGTTGATTAAACATAGTAAGGAGGATAATCGAGAGAGGTTCTCCTAAAGACCAATCCACTATGAATTCTTGCATATCTTCACGTGCTTAAAATTGGTTCATTTTGTGAGGTTGAGACTTAATCGAGAGAGGAGTTTATACTAATCAATTGAACTAATAATCAAGTGAATTCGAGATACTCACTTGAACATTAGAAGTGAATTATCTAGAGTAAAATCCCAAATATTTATCTAATAATCATTACTTGCATTGATTGTCATTAGTCAATAAGTTAGACTCTTAGTTAATTTTAGTTTTAAATCACATAAACTTTAATTGTTGATCATCTTGAATAGCAATTTAATTGCAAACTATGATAATACAGTTTATCCAATCCCTGTGGATACGATATTATAATTTACTATATTCGACTAGCGAGCATATTTTAGTGTGTGTTCAGAGCTCGTTAGTAAGTTTCGCCTACATAAGGTAGTTAGCCATACTTGTATAATAAGAGATGTACACTTCATTTCTAAACAATGAAATCAAATTTCTCTTTTCTTCTCTCATTTGTGTAAGTGTCTTCTTCGCTGACTCATTCAATTAGGGTTTCAATCCTTCTTATTCTCGCTATTTTAGCAGTTTGTATAGATGTGTTGAAAATGATAATACGCACTCCTGTGCACTTTCTTTTTTAGTATTCCCCAAAAATATACTTGTATGTTAAGAAATAATTTGATTTTGCGTATATCACTTTATTCTTGGTGAAGTGATTTATAACCATACAAATATCCATGACTTGTTGTAATGACCCGGCCGATCGTTTTGATTATTATAGCCCCGTTACCCCATTTATTGCTTATTCCATGATCTCTTATTGTTATGTGACTTGCTGGGATAGTTGGTTTGATTTCGGGGATGTTTCGAAATAAGTTGGGACTCTTAGTCTTAAGGTTGGAAGCCTAAGTTGAAAGAGTTAACGGATGTTGACTATTGAGTAAATGGCTCTGGAATGGAGTTTTGATGGTTCCGATAGCTGCGTCAGGTAATTTTGGACATAGGAGTGTGTTCGGGTATTGATTTGGAGGTCCGTAGAGATTTTGGCTTGAATTGGCGAATGTTGGAAAAATAGAAGTTTGGAGAGTTGAGAAGTTTGATTGGGAGTTGACTTTATGGTTACCGGGCTCGTATTTTGGCTCTAGAAGTTGGAATAGGTCCGTTGTGTCATTTATGACTTGTGTGCAAAATTTGAGGGCAATCGGAGTTGATTTGATAGGTTTCGGCATCGTGTGTAGAAGTTAGAAATTCATTACTTTTCATTAGGCTTGAATTGGGGTGTGATTCGTGTTTTTGATGTTGTTTGATGTGATTTGAGGCCTCGAATAAGTTCGTATTTTATTTTAGGACTTGTTGATATGTTTGGTTGCGGTCCCAGGGGCATCGGGTGGATTTCGGATGGTTATTAGATTAGAATTGGACTTAGGAATTTGCTAAAGCTGGGGGCTTGCTGGTGTGACCGCACTTGCGAGGGGATTGGTCGTAGGTGCGAGAGCCAAGGGCCGCAGGTGCGGGCTTGGAGGAGTTAGCTAGTGTTTGTAGGTTCAAGGGGGGTTCCGCATCTGCGAACCCGTAGATGCGACAAGGCTCCACAGATGCAGGGTTGGGCAGGCGTGGCTGGCTTCGCAGAAGCAGACGCTTGAGCGCAGAAACGCTTCCGCAGATGCAGATTTGGAGGCACAGGTACGAAGTCTGGGGACTTAAGTGAACTCTGCAGGTGTGGAGATTTTACCGCAGAAGCGGATCTTGGTCCGCAGGTGTGAAACGTGTAGGCAAAATTTAAATTCGAAGGGTTTGAGGCTTTTCTCATTTTTAGACTTTTGAAGCTCGGTTGGAGGTGATTTTTGAGAGAGGTTTTGGCGAGATTTCTTGATGTAAGCCACTTTTGTCATTTTTATCTAATTATATTGATTACCCATTGAATTTCCCCCATAGATTTGGTGTTTTTGAAGTGAAAATTTGGGGATTTTGACCCATGTATTGGAGAGTAAATATTGGAGGTTTGAGTGACGATTTGGTGTCGGAATTTGGTAATTTTGGTTTGGTTAGAATCGTGGTAGAATGGGTGTTTGGATTTTATAACTTTTGTTGGGTTTTGAGATGTGGGCCCAGGGTTAACTTTTTGACTTTTGTTTAAGAACTTAGCTTTATCATATGGAATTAATTTCCATAGCTTATGTTGATTGTATTGAGTTGTTTGTGGATAGATTCAAGTCGTTCGGAGGCCGATTCGTGAGGCAAGGGCTTGTTGGAGTAGAGGTTTACATGGTTTGAGGTAAGTAACACTTCTAAACCTAGTTTTGAAGGTGTAAATCCCTGAAATACGTGTTATGTGATTGGTGTTGATGTGACGCACATGCTAGATGACAGGCGTGTGGGCGTGCACCATAGTAATTGTGAATCTCTCAATTCCGTGAAACTGTCACTACAAAAAAAATGGTTTTAGCTACGAACGTTGTCGCTAATCTGTCGCTAAATCATCCGTAGCTAGCAGAATTTCTTGATAATCTATCATTAATCCATCATTAAATGAGATTAGCGACAGATTTTTCTGTTTTGCTACAGAATTTGTCCGACGCTAAAACCAGATATTTTAGTAGTGTGTGTAGCCACTTGACCTTGCTATTATTCATGTTTACCCGATGTGTTAGGTAATTTGAGCTGTGACTTATGTTAGAAAATATGTTTAGGCTATATGCTGGTACTGTTGGGACCCACAGAGGTCGTTCTTTGCAGTAGAGTTATTTGCTTAAATTGCAGTATGTACTCAGTCGCATGCATCATTTGCATATCATATTCTCAGTCCCTATAACCATTTACTGTTATATCATGTATCATTGTTTTGGGCTGATTCGCATGAGTGTTGTGAGCCCAAAGATTGGAGAGATTGATGACTGAGTGAGGCCAAGGGCCTGTTTGTGAGTGATTGTGATGGGATCGGGTTGCACGACGCATCGAGTATTATTGATTCATGATGAGATCGGGCTGCCCACCGCAACAGGTATTATTGATTCATGATGGGATCCGGCTGCGCGCCGCAGTAGATTTATTAGCACTTGGGCAGGATATGCCCCTTCAGAGTCTCACATACCAGCAGTGAGCGCAAGTATCGCACAGTATTGAGTGACTGAGTGTGATGAGTGAGAGTTAAGACAGACATATTGAGTACTCTGAGAGTGGGGGTACTCGCGGCCATTATTGTGATGCGTTACATGTGACATGCACATTAACATGTAGATATAGAGATGCAGTATTCCTCATATTAGTCATACCTGGCATATTTCATCTGTATTGAGCTTAAATAGTTAATTACTTGAAAGCATGCCTACATTTCTGAACTGTCTACAAATTGATTATTGGATTTCTTTTTGAGTTATCATTGTGGTTTGTTTGGATTTGGACTGTACCTTTCGGAGCTTGTCGCTACTTTCAGCCCAAGGTTAGTCTTGTTACTTATTGAGTACATTGGTCGGTTGTACTCATACTACACTCTGCACTTCGTGTGCAGATCCAAGTACTTCCGGGCACGGCGGTTGCTGATTTTGGAGCTTTGTCAGTGTGGAGACATCGAGGTAGCTGCTTTGGCGTCCGCAGACCTTGCCTCTCCTTCTTTTTTATTTTAGTTTATTTATACTGTTCTACCTTCCTAGACATTGTTTTAGCAGTCATACCATAGTATTGTATAGATGCTCGTGTACTCAGTGACACCGGATTTTGAGAGAAATTTTATATTGTGTTGCGGTGTTTTCATCCGGTTATTGTGAAACTTTTATTATTCAAGCTTATCTCAGTATGATTTAAATTAAAGAGGTGCGGTCATCGTGAGTTGTCGGCTTGCCTAGTATTGCGATAGGCGTCATCACAACATGTGCGATATTTGGGTCGTGATACTTGTTTTAGATTACAAGTTTTAATCCCCCCCCCCCCCCCCTAAAGTATATGCTCAGTTAAACTGTATTACACAAATGGGATGTAGTGAGTAGTTGATGTGCATATGCTTTTGGGTAAAAATAACTAAAACGCCTTAAATGTACTTGCAGAATAATGTATTTAAAGTACTTTTATAGTGATCACATTTAATTTTTATCAAATAGGTTAATAAACAAAACTGTATATTAGTTTAACAAATATATCCATGTTATCAATAGAATTGTACTTAGAGTGGATGTCTATCTTTTAGAGAGTTTTTTTGTGGCTAAGTTATTTTTCCCCTATAAATAGAGGGGTTTTACCCCATTGTAATTCATCTTAAATCAATAGAATTCTCTCTCTTTTCTTTGCAACATTCTTCTTTGCTTTTATTATTTTATTTCACGTTATCGGCACGAGTCTCTACCGTCTCAAGAAGCTCTTTGAGAAGACTAAGGTATACTTTTACTCCTCTTTTAATTATGACTGATATAATGAAATGAAATTTCGCCTCCCTTGAAATTTCGGGCAAGAAATATATGTCATGGGTGTTGAATGCTGAAATCCATTTAGATGCAACGAGTCTTGGAGACGCCATTAAAGATAAAAATAAAGTATCTACCCAAGAGTGTGCTGAGGCCTTGATTTTCTTACGCCATCACCTTGATGAAGGGTTGAAAATAGAATATCTCACAGTCAAAAATCTACTTCTGTGGAATGGCTTAAAGGAAAGATATGACAACTTAAAGTTGGTCACACTTCCACAAGCACGATATGATTGGTCTCATCCGAGGCTCCAAGACTTTAAGTCTATTTCTAAATACAATTCTGCGATGTTCAGAATTACTTCTAAATTGAAACTCTATGGAGATAGTATCACTGACTATGATATGCTTGAAAAAATGTTCACAATATTTCATGCCTCAAATATGGTCCTGCAACAGCAATATCGAGAGAAAGGTTTCAACAAGTACTCTAAGTTGATTTCTCTTCTCCTTGTGGCTGAACGAAATAATGATTTGCTCATGAGAACTCACGATAACCGACACCATTGACTGAAGTGGATGAGGTGTATTTCCATTGTGCTATGCGTGGAAAAGGTCATGGCCCTGTTCGTAGTCGTGGCCGTGGCTAAGGAAGAAATTTTCCTGGTGTTAATCATCCCCCAAAGAAAAATAACCACCAAAAGTAGAAAGAAAAAGATTAGAAGCCAAAAGCAAATGGTTCAGAAACTGAATATTATCGTTGTGGTGGAAAAAGGCATTGGGCAAATATTTGTCGTACACCAAGATATTTTTTTGAGCTTTATCAAGCATCTCTAAAAAATAAAGGCCTTGAAGCTAATTTTATTTTTGACAATGAATTTGACATCACCCACTTGGATGCGGCAGACTTCTTTGAGCACCCCGATGGGAAAATAGATAATTTGATCGGTGATGGATCCGTGGTTAAAGAAGATTGAGTAGTTTGTTTATTTTATTTTTGTCATAGCTAGTGAATGAACATCATGTAATCACAGTTCTTTACATAAGTAGTAGCCATTAGTATCAATTAGTATTATTTATTTTATGAAATAGTGTTAGTTCGTTTTAATTCTAGTATTCGTTTTAAATAATAGTTCAACCTTTGACCATGTCATAATTATTTATATACACATACATGTAGTGAGAATTTAAATATGGCATATTGCTTTAGTATTTAACAGTCTCCGTACTAATAAATTCTTATCAAGTGTTTCTAATATTAAAGTGTATGTTAAGTATAATGTATCAAAAACACATGTAAATAGGCTGTACTGTATTACGTACTTAGTGTTTAATAATTGCCCTTACATATTGTACTATTGTAAAGAAAATTTATCATAAGTGTAACAATATTTTTTTTAGCAGTGCACATACATTACGCAGACAATGCAATCTTAGAATCCATGCAGTACATGAAAGCATATCCTGGTTTCGCTGTTTAATGGTGCTAACAAGTGAAAATCAATAATTGCATGTGATAACCTTATTAAAAGGCTTTTTCGTAGTGTTAAAAACGCAAATCAAACTGTAGCACTTATAATTGTATTATTGACATTATTTGTAGTACAAGCATTTAATTACTCCTAACAAATTAAAAGTAATTTGATGTCTCGTTTAAAATTTACCTGTGGCTCAGATGTTATGTGTATTAAATTTTGGTTGTGCGTGTGTAGTATCATTAGTTTGCATTTGTTTGCATTCTTTCATATAAATACATTTTCTTCTTTATATATATTTTTTCGAATTCCCCTTTTAGACTGATATTAATTCGTATATTTTCTTTTGTATGTCAAACCATGGGAAGCAAATATGAATATCTCTCAAAGCAAATTTGGATCAAAATTTAATTGTAAAAATATTTGTTTAATTGATTCTTGTATGACACATACAATATTCAAAGAGAAGAAATATTTCTCTCATTAAATATGTGTACGGCAGATGTTACTACAATTTTGGGTAGTAGTAATTTAATTGAAGGCTATGGAAAAGCTACTATAACTCTGCCTAGGGAAACAATACTTACCATAGATAATGCAATATTTTCTTCCAAGTCCAAAAGGAACTTGTTGAGTTTTAAAGATATCCACCGAAATGGATATCATATTGAGACAATATATGAGAATAATCTTGAATATCTCATCGTTACCAAAAATGTTTCTGACCAGAAAAGGGTTATTGAGAAGTTCCCATCTTTATCTTGTGGCTGTATTGGACAAGAATTAGTGCAATTGAGGCACATTCTACCGTAAACCAAAAGGTTACTGATTCCAATACTTTTATACTTTGGCATGATCGTTTGGGACATCCTGGATCAATTATGATGAGATGAATAATAGAAAACTCAAATGGGCATCCATTAAAGAATTTAAAGATCCTTTTAAATAATAAATTTTCTTGCACTTCTTGTTATCAAGGCAAGTTTAATATTAGACAATCACCAACAAAGGTTGGGATTGCATCCCCTGCGTGTTTGGAACGTATACAAAGGGATATTTGTGGACCTATTCACCTACCAAGTGGGTCGTTTAGATATTTTATGGTCTTAATAGATGCATCTTCTAGATGGTCTCATGTGTGCCTATTGTCATCTCGCAACCTGACGTTTGCAAAATTAATGGCACAAATAATTCGATTACAGGCACAGTTTCCCGATAATCCAATTAACTCTATTCGACATGATAATGCTGCTGAGTTTTCATCCCAAGCATTTAATGATTATTACTTATCAGTTGAGATAAAAATGGAACATCCTGTAACTCATGTTCACTCAAAATGGCCTTGCAGAATCTCTAATTAAACGTCTGCAATTGTAGCAAGGCCATTACTCATGAAAACGAGATTACCCACTTCTATTTGGGCTCATTCCATTTTGCATGCAGCAATGCTAGTTCGTCTTAGACCGACAAATTATCATAAATATTCCCGTTGTAATTAGTTTTGGACCATGAACCTAATATATCCCATTTAATAATTTTTGGATGTGGAGTATATGTGCCTGTAGCACAGCTATATCGCACCTGGGTCCCCAAAGCACGTTAGACATATATGTTGGATTTGAATCGCCCTCCATTATTCGCTACCTCGAAACATTAATGGGGGATTTGTTCACTGCTCGTGTCACGACCCAAAATTCACCAGTCGTGATGGCACCTAACCCAACCCGCTAGGTAAGCCAATTAACAATTATCCAATTCCATTTAACTTAATAAAACATTTAAATAACAGAATTATCTAAATCTCATATATTTCCCAAGGACTGGTAGTATAAATCATGAGCTTCTAAGAATAGAGTTTACAAAGCCGTTATGAAGAAAATACATCTTCTGTTTGAAAAGTACATAAACATAATTTTATAATCTAGGCTACCGTGAACAAGAGGCAGCATACAGCAGGAACGCAGGAACGCAGGTACGCCTTCAAATCCACCAATCCTCGATCGCAGCAACATCTACATATGAGTCTGCACGCAATGTGCAGGAAGTGCATTATGAGTACAACCGACCCCATGTACTCAAAAAGTAACAAATTTAACCTTAGGTTGAAAGCAGTGACGAACTGGTACATAGGTCGGGTCCAACACAAATAACCAACAGTAGTTCATACAGTGTACAGCAAATAAGTACAGAAATAGCTCAGAAATAAAGTGCTCGGCCTTTTCATAGTTTTCCGAAAATAGTTCCACTTTTCAAGTATACCAATGAAAGCCCAAATCCTCTACCGAAATCGTTAAAAAAATGAGTAAGTTTTGAAAACTGTAACTTTTCCCTGAAAATCCTTTCCACAATAGGTAAACATGTTTCATTTCCTTTTTCAAATAACAAGTGTTAAATACCTCTCTATAACCACCTATCAATGTATGCAAAAAGTCATGAATGGCGTGATACCGTACAACATGAGGAAAAATGTGTCTCTATGCATGTATGCCATATATGCATGCCAATGCCATGCACCTCAGAGATGAACCATGTACTCACACTCTCAGAGTACTCAACCTCACTGTATCACACCTTCCACTCATCATAATCAATCACTCGGTACTGTATATGGCCCATACGGCCCAGGAAGATCCATCCCGGAACATATACATCACTGACTATAAGTCACCTAGTACCGAAGAAAGGCCATTCCGGCTCCATAGAGAAGATCCATCTCCAGGTATATATATATATATATATATATATATATATATAAATGCTTAACCACTCGGTACTCTATATGGCTCATACGGCCCAGGGAAGATCCATCCCGGAATATATACATCACTGACTATAAGTCACCTAGTACCGAGGAAAACAGGCCAATCCAGCCTCATGGAGAAGATCCATCTCCATACCAAGGGAAGATCCATCCCTGAATATAATCAACCGCGCTCACTGGGGGTGTGCAGACTCCGGAGGGGCTCCTTCAGCCCAAGCTCTATAACAAGCCAATCATGGCATAAATCAATCAGGCCCTCGGCCATACTCAATAATCAAAAAAATATGTGGTGTGCAGCCCGATCCCATAACTGTCACTCATAATCAGGCTCGCGGCCTTACTCAGTCATCAATCTCTCCAGTCTCATCCACGGGCTCACAATGTCATAAAAACTGACCCGCAACAATAATATGATGTATCAATAAGTAACAACTGAGACTGAGATATGATATGAATGCATGAATGTGACTGAGTACGAAATATCAATGAATTTAATGAGATGACAGCAAGAAACGACCACTATGTGTCCCAACAATATCAACATAAAGCCTAAACATGATATCTAGCATGATGTATAGCTCATTTATCTTATCACATAGTGAAAACACAAATATCAATAAAATAGGGCCACTATTCAGTGCCCTGAAAACAACAGAGTCACAACTCACAGGGTGCACGCCCACACGCCCGTCACCTTAACATCAATCACGTAACACATCGATTCGGGGTTTCATACCCTCAGCACTAAGTTTAGAAGAGTTACTTATCTTAAACAAGCCGATTCTGACACCGAGCAAGCCAAGCGATGCTCCAAGAATGCCATCACGCGTGTAGCGACCTCCGAACGACTCAAAACTAGCCAAAAGCAACTCAAATACATCAGATAAAGCCCAAGGAAGCAATTATAATTGATAAAGATCGAATTCTACATCAAATCCCAAATCCGGCCAAAAATCACACCCGGGCCCACGCCTTGAAACTCGACAACACTCACAAAATCCGACAACCCATTCACTTACGAGTCTAACCATACTAGTTTCACTCAAATCCGACTCCAAATCAGTGTTCAAAACTTAAAAATTCATATCATGAAACTTTAGGCCAAAACCCCCAATTTCCTCTTTCAATTCATCAACCAAAAGCTAAAATCGAAGATAGATTCATGAAATATAACCAAGACCGAGTAGAGAATACTTACCCCAATTCATATGGTGAGAATAGCTCCAAAAATTGCCTCAATCTAAGCTTGGAAATGTTAAAATAAAGCCAAAATCGCGAACCCTTGTATTTAACATTCTGTCCAACACTTCCGCATCTGCGGACACATTAGCCGCTTCTGCGGCGTCGCTTCTACGACAAAACCCGGCTTCTGCGGAAACCACTTAAATCTGCATCTCCGCACCTGCGCTCCCTATCCGCTTCTGCGACCTCGCAGGTGCGGAAAAGACCTCACACCTGCAGTCTTCCCTAATCCAACACACATCCGCACCTGCGTCCATCCCACTGCACCAGTGGCGTTGCACTTGCGGCAATAGCCTCGCAGGTGCGATTACACCAGCAACAGACCAACTTCAGCAATGTTCCAAACTTCAAACTTGATCCGATAACCACCCGAAACACACCAGAGGCCCCCGGAACCTGAACCAAACATGCCAATAAGTCATATAACTCCATTCGAACTTAGTCGAACCTTCGAATCACCCAAAACAACATCAAAACAACAAATCACACCTCAATTCAGAATAATTGAACTTTGAAACTTCAACAACTGATGCCGAAACCTACCAAATCACGTCCGATTGACCCCAAATTTTGCACACAAGTCAAATTTGACATTACGGACCTGCTCCAACTTCTGAAATCGGAATCCGACCCCGATATCAAATAGTCTACTCCCAGTCAAACTTTTCAAAATTCCAACTTTCGCCATTTTAAGCCAAATTCTACCACGGACCTCCAAATCACGATCCGGACGCGCTCCTAAGTCCAAAATCACCCGACGGAGCTAACGGAACTAGGGCTGCTTATTGGGTGAATTGGGCGGTTATTTACTCTTAACGGTTTGGCTTATCGGTTATCGGCTTTTAAATGTATTAATCCGCTAGCCACCCGATAAGATATCGGGCGGATTAGTATCGGTTTAGCTCTTATCGGGAAGTTTATTGGCCTAATTCAATCTATATTGCGTGCATTACAGAGGGCGTACTATCGCAACAAATATACTGAGTGGCAAGGTTTACACGTTCCACAAGAAGTTGAATTGTGTAAAGACATACGCTCTCTTCTAGTAGTTCCAAGTTAGCATGATGGTCAACTAAATGAGTCTCTTTCCTCTTTCACATGATGAATTTGAACTCATTACATGTTGAGAAATTTGAACCAAGGTTGTTGATTATTACTATCCGTTTATGGTCCGCTTTAGCGACAACATTTATTTTCTACCGGAAGGTAAAATTACCTTGTTAATAACCGATTTCATTTTTAATTTGGAGGTGATGTTGCCTTTCTTCCTGCTACTATTATGTATTATCTGCTTGTGAATGAAAAGGCACCAGATTAGCGATGACACGTGTATGATGATGGTAAGTTAAGCGAAACTTAAGGTCAATGGTAACGCTTGGCCGATTATGATACTGGTGGCGTTTGGATTGGATGCGGAACATAGAGATATGATATCACCGGTGGCATTTGGATTGGATATTATATATATATATATATATATATATATATATTCTTAATGGGTTAACGGATTATCTATTAAGAAAATTAAATAATCCGCCCCCAAACCGATAAGCCGTTAATGAAAAAATTTCAATCCGTTCCCCGTCCGTTAAACCGTTAACCCGATACCAATAAACCATTAAGCTTCGATTTCGGTTCGGTTTTCGGTTTCGGTTCGATTTTGAACACCCCTAAACGGAACCATCAGAAATCCAATCCGAGGTCAAATACTAAAAAGTCAAAACTTGGTCAAACCTTTCAAATTTAAAGCTTCTAGCTAAGAAATATTTTTCCAAATCAATCCCGAATAACCTGAAAACCCAAACCGATGATTCACATAAGTCATAATACATCATACGGAGCTACTCATGCCCGAAAACTACTAAGAGATGTGCAATTTCTCAAAATGACCGGTCGGGTCGTTGCAGCTCGATTTGCATATTATCGATTCGATGAGACACTTTTTTCAAAATTAGGGGGAGAAATTTGTGAAACCAAACAGGAAATTCTGTAAAAAATCTATCATTATATCATCTTGATCCACGTGCCTCTATTTGTGAAAAAGAGGTACAAAAGATTATCTATTTGCAGAAAATAATAAATTAAATGCTAGATGAATTTACGGATCTGAAAAGGATAACAAAATCATATATCCCTACAGAGAATGTTCTAATCCGCATTGATGTCCCTGTTGGACAATATTCTAGTGTAATAGCTAATGTGTCAAAAGCACGCCTAAAGCATGACAGACCATTAGGTTCTAAGGATCGAAATCCTAGAAAAACAAAAATAAATGATTAAGATGACACTACAAATGAGTCTCATAAAGAAATCCATGATTTAACCAATCCTGAGATTCATGAGGAAATCATTGAGCCTGAGACTCAAGAAAATAAGGAACTATCAACAAATCCAATCGATATTGAGACGAATATAAATCGATCGGATATATTGGTAGATTATGTCTTTGCATATAATGTTACATATAACATTATGCAAGATAGTGAGGATCTTGAACCTCAATCCGTTGGAGAATGTCGACAAAGACGTGATTGGCCGAAATGGCAAGAAGCAATCCAATCAGAGTTGGATTCACTTGCGAAACATGAAGTTTTTGGTCCTGTAGTCCAAACACCTAATGGTGTTAATCCTGTTGGCTATAAATGGGTCTTTGTATGTAAGAGGAATGAGAAAAATGAGGTACAAAGATATAAGGCACGCCTTGTTGCATGAGAATTTTCACAAAGGTCCGGTGTCGATTATGAAGAGACATATTCACCCGTTATGGATGCAATAATATTTCGTTATCTCATTAGTTTTGCTGTCCATGAAAAGATTGACATGCATTTAATGGATGTGGTTACAGCCTACCTTTATGGCACACTTGATAAAGAATTGTACATGAAAATTCCTGAAGGATTTAAAATGCCTGACGCACATAATTCAAAGTCACGAAAAATATTTTGGATCAAATTGCAAAGATCTTTGTATGGTCTAAAGTAATTAGAAAGAATTTGGTATAACCGCCTTAGTGAGTATTTATTAAAGGAATGTTATATAAATGATGCTATTTGTCCATGTGTTTTTATAAAAAAAATAACGTCGGAATTTGTTGTACTTGCCGTATATGTTGATGACATAAACCTTATTGGAATTCCTACAGAACTCCAAAAAGCAATTGATTATTAAAGAAGGAATTCGAGATGAACGATCTCGGAAAGACAAGATTATGTCTCGGTTTACAAATTAAACATTTGGCAAACGGGATTTTTGTTCATCAATCTACCTACAAAGAAAAGGTATCGAAACGGTTTTACATGAATGAAGCACATCCATTAAGTACTCCGATGGTTGTTTGATCACTTGATGTGAATAAGGACCCGTTCCGACCTCAAGAAAAGAATGAAGAACTTCTGATCCTGAAGTACCATATCTTAGTGTAATTGGCGACATAATGTATCTTGCTAATACTACAAGGCCTGACATAACTTTTTCAGTTAATGTCTTCGCAAGATATAGCTCTGCTCCTACAAGGAGATATTGGAATGGAATCAAACACGTATTGTGGTACCTAAACGGGACAACCAATATGGGCTTATTTTATGGCAACGATTGTAGTCACGATCTTGTTGGTTATGCCGATGCTGGGTATTTATCTGACCCACACAAGGCTCGATCTCAAACAGGATATGTGTTTACATGTGGAGGCACTGCCATATCTTGGCGATCGACTAAGCAATCAATCGTGGCTACTTTATCTAATCATGCTGAGATAATTGCTATTCATGAATCAAGTCGAGAATGTGTGTGGTTGAGGTCTATAATACATCTTATTCGAGAAAAATGTGGTTTGAAGTGTCACAAACTACCTACGATTTTATCTGAAGACAATGCAGCATGCATAGCCTAATTGAATGGAGGATTCATAAAAGGAGATAGGACAAAACACATTTCACCAAAGTTATTTTTCACACATGATCTTCAAAAGAATGGTGATATCAATGTGCAACAGATTCGTTCAAGTGACAATATGGCTGATTTGTTCACCAAATCTCTACCGACGACAACCTTCAAGAAGCTAGTGTACAAGATTGGGATGTGAAGGCTTAAGGATGTAAATTGATGCTCTCATTAGGGGGAGTTAATACGCATTGTACTCTTTTTCTCTTACAAGGTTTTGTCCCACTAGGTTTCCCTTGCAAATATTTTAACGAGGCAACTAAAAAGCGTATTTCTAAAAACGTGTACTCTTTTTCCTTCACTAGAACTTTTTCTAGAGGATTTTATTTTAGTTAAGGTTTTAACGAGGCACATTACCTATTGAATAGACATTTAAGGGGAGTGTTATGAATAGAATTGTACTTAGAATGAATATGTATCTTTTAGAGAGTTTGTTACTTTGTGGCTAAGGTGTTTTATCCCATTATAATTTATCTCAAATCAATAGAATTATCTCTCTTTTCTTTGCAATATTCTTCTTTACTTTTATTGTTTTATTTCAATCCAAACTTGCTTTAATTCACACTCGAATGGGTACATAATTGCCAGAGTAGTCGACTCAAATCCAATATTTTAAGTTTCAACTCAGTTTCTTATTTTTCTCTCACAGAAGACACGCAAAAAGGACACAGAGAAGTTAAGCACTTGTGAGGAAACATGGAGAGGCTGTACAAGGCTTTCGGGGATGACTTCTTGGAGTTCTATAAGAGAGAAATTGGGATTTCTCAGCCCAGATACTTCGCTCGCCGAATCTCTGCTTCTGAGGTCTCAGTTATTTATATCTTTGATTATTTGTTTTTATGGATTAAAATTAGTGAGTTGAGCTCCGTTTGCTTGATGAAATGTTTGATACTATAGAAATTCTCCCCAGTTAAAATTACCCTTTTCTTGCTTGTGATTAGTACTTGTGCTTGTAGGCAGTGGTGTTCGGATTAGTTTGTGCATACCTCGACTAATTCACTTGGCACGTGCTACCTCCAATAACATAAGTGTAGGATAACTCTGCCAACTAAGGCTTAGACAGATAGGAAGAAGTCGCGCAGTGTGTTTTGTTTCTGCTGGAATTTGAACCCTAGTCTCTTATGGTTTCATCCCACTTCATTGGTCGCTAGACAATAGTAGATTGTTGTTACGGAATTTAAATTCAATGTTTTTATCCTTTTGAATTGCATTTGTTATCGTTCATTTTGGAGGGTAAAAGTAAGAATTTCGATTAACTTGTTAGACTTTTGCAAGAACTGTCTTCTAGTGAATTGTTAATGATCTCCACTGGTTTTTAGGTATAGGAAAGACCATACTACCTGACACCTTTGGCTAGTTAGCTTGATTATTTTATTTTATTTTTGGATTTGGCCAAGCTCCAGTTGTAAGGAAATAGCTACCGTACATGTAAATGTTTGAGTTACAGAGAGGTAATTACCTTGCGAAATGAGTTGAACGATACATATATGTATCTTTGGTTAATACCTACAAGTTTATTGAGTGCCAGGAATCATAAGCTATTCAACCAACTAGTATTTTGGATAAGAATTTACTACACTAACGGTACAAACATATTTATACGATTACTGTAATTTGACCGGCTCCAACAGGGTACAACCCTGCTTTTCCTAGTTGGCAACACATGCTCAGTATAGGAGCTCACCTGCTTTTTTTTGTTCTTTGTTTCAATTTCACCGAATAATACTTAGTCCTTCAATTAATACCAGTTACTATTTATTGCCCTTTATCATCTGAGTGATGGTCTTTCAGTTTATCACCCGGTATGCACGGTTGATTTCCTTGTATCCATTTCCTCTTAATAGCAGAGCCTGATGTGAAATATCTGTGGTACATCCAATAAGATGGAACGAACAAATAAATAGATAAACCAAAACTAAGGCCTTCATGTTCACTGATGTTAAATCTCTCTATTTTTGTGAGAACTTTTCATATTATTATTAGAAGGTAACAAAAAGGAGGCATTCATATTCGGCGATGTTTAAGTCTCGGTTGGAACTTAATTTTGTGTAATTTTTTTTTGACATTTTGATATGAAGATAATTCCATATCAGTCACTCAATCAATCAATCAACGCTAAATCCTAAATTAGTTGGGTCGGCTTATATGAACGCTCAATATCCATTCCACTCTATTGTATTCTGCGGAGGCTAATAAATCTTTAGGTGTTTGAAATTCTTTTCTCTAGAATTCTCCATTATGCAAAACTGCTGAAACTATTCTTTTTTCAACTTTGGCGCAGGTTACAGTGAAGCGACTGGATCTGTACGGGAAATTAAATGGTCACGAGGGATGTGTTAACACAATTGACTTCAATGCCACTGGCGATGTTCTTGCCTCAGGTTCCGATGACCGACGAGTAATACTATGGGACTGGGCGACAAGAAAATCAAAACTGTCTTACCAATCAGGCCACATGGACAACATATTCCAGGCCAAGTTCATGCCCTTCACCGATGATCGGAGAATAGTAACTGCCGCTGCTGATGGCCAGGTGATGTTTTGCACATCTTGTGCACATTAATATGTGAAATCTGAAAGAATGCCAAGGTGTATGAGCAAATATTCATGTGTAAGTCTGAAATATGCTGTAGTAGATATGACTTCTGCTTACTGGACCATCCTCCTATTGTGATTTAATCATGATCCCAGTCATTATGAAACACGAAGAACTGTCAAATGATGATAACATTAGTGGCCTATATCGAAAAGGGGAAGTCCTGTCAAATTCTTGGAGCAGATCACGCCCTTAAAGCAAATCTAAGCGGTCGATTGGTTGGCCTCATAAGGAAAAATAATTCGAGCATAAAATTCTGCATAACTAGTGTAATATATGATTTCTAAATAAAGCATTGCGTTACTAATTTAATCTCTGCATAACCACAGCAATCTCTGTCTTCATAACTGATGCAGTGCTTGGTTTGCAATATTAAACTCCGCAATGCTAATACTCGCATAAGACAGGAATCTATGCATTACGCGGATACAATGTGGATTAACAGTACATTTATTAACAAGACCTGGATAAGAGTATTAAAGACAAGCACCCAAGGGGCCTAGTGGTCAAAGAAGTGAGTGAAAACCATGGGAGAATGGTTCAAATTCCAGTAGAGAAAAAAAAAATGCTAGGTGTTTCTTTCCATTTGCTGAAACCTTGGTGGCTAGATTTACCCGATACTTATGTTGGTGGGAGGTAGCAAGTATCCGGTGGGAAAAGTCAGGGTGCGCGAAGCTAGCCTAGACACCACCTTTAAAAAAGTATCTAATAACAATCCTTGCGTTATAATTACCTATAAGAATTACCTTTACAAAAGTATCTAATAACAATCCTTGCGTTATAATTACCTATAAGAATTACCTGTGCAACTATCAGCTACTGTATGGCATCCTCTGCTTCGTTTGTCCATCTTCTTCTCAATGACGCAAGGAATCTGTGCCTAACACTTCAAGGATTGAGGAGTTCTTTTGCATTGCAATTGAATTACTGCGATCACCAGATTACATGGCAGCATTGAATGATTGGACAAGTAATTTTCATACAACACATATTCCTTTTATTGTCCTTAATATCAAGTACCACATGTTTATACATCCAGACATAGTTGCCCACTTGCTGTATAGATAGATAATAGTTTAGTCCTGCTGGAGTTGCTTAATTCGTAATTTGAGAAAGCTCAAGATTTTTTCTAAAAGAAACCTATGGGCTTATTCTTCAATCTTCTCTGACTTCCGCCATCGCAAACACTGGTTTCTCACTGCAGGTTAGGCTTGGTCTGTTGCTGGAGAATGGTCAAGTAGAAACTAAAAGGCTAGGTAGGCACCAAGGTCGTGTACATAAGCTTGCCGTGGAACCAGGGAGCCCCTACATATTCTATAGCTGCGGTGAAGATGGTTTTGTTCAACACGTAGGTTGTCACGTTGCTGTTTTACATGTAAACAGTTCTCTTCTTCAGGTTATTTTGCCGTAACTTGCATTTATTCTGCAGTATGACCTGCGAAGTAATTCTGCCACAAAGATATTCTGTTGCTCATCTTTCGCGGAAAACAATAAGCAATCTTCTAGCAGCATAAGTTTGAACGCCATTGTGATAGATCCGAGAAAACCAAATTATTTTGCAGTTGGTGGTTCTGACGAATATGCACGTGTATATGACGTCAGAATGTATGAAATGGACGCGTTGCGTAATTCTGATAGGCCTGTCAACACATTTTGCCCCCCTCACCTGATCAAAACACATGACGTTCACATTACAGCATTGGCTTACTCGAGCTCTAGTGAGTTACTGGTCTCATACAATGACGAATTGATATATTTGTTTCAGAAGAACATGGGATTGGGTCCGTCTCCCCTGTCTTCGCGAGGTGAAGATGCAAAGAAACTGGAAGAGCCACAAGTTTATTCTGGGCATAGAAATTCGAGAACCATTAAAGGTGTGAGTTTCTTTGGTCCAAATGATGAATATGTCTTGAGTGGATCTGACTGGCCATATATTTATCTGGAAGAAAAAGGGCGCTAACCTTGTTAGGTTGATGGTTGGTGATTGGCACATAGTAAATCAGCTTGAGCCCCATCCCTGTATTCCTGTTCTTGCAACATGTGGAATAGAAAAGACCATAAAGCTTTGGACCCCGTCATCGAATAATGTTTCTTCATTGCCTCGTGATGTCCTTAAGGTGCATATCTTAGCAGTTCTCTTGATAATTATTCATGTGTTAGAATCGGAAGTCACAGTTGGTTCATGTAATCTGGTATTGAATTTTTCTTTTTACTTTCTATGTCTTGCTGTGAGCAGATAATGGAAGCTAACAGGCGAGGTCGAGAGGACCATTCACAGGTTACACTGACCCCAGATGTAATAATGCATGTTTTACGTCTGCAAAGGAGGCAAGGGGTGGCTTATGTTGAGAGAAGACACAACAGAGATGATGTTGAGAGTGATGAAGATGATGGGGAAGGGGCTTATATATTAGGGTTTCCAGATGGTGATACTGAGGAGGGTGTTACAGGAAATTCTGAATGCAGCATTAGCTAGAGTCATATGTATAATATCGGGGAACAAAAATTTTTATCCTCTACTCTTTTCTTCTTATCTTCTAAGAGTCTGTATCTACATCAGTAGAGCTATAGCGCTTTCACAAGTTCAGCTAACATCTGAGTTTGAGAATTTGCTGGCTGCCTGTTCACAATGTCGATAAATAAGCAGTGTGTCATCTGCACTTGAGCAAAGTTCAAAGTTTAGCATATATAAATTATCTTGTATCTTGATTAGAATGGGTGAATGGTTTCAATTTGAAACTTGAAAGATTGCCTATGCTCTAGAATCTGTCCAGTAGGTGGGGTATATGCACTATCCTTTTGTGAGTTCATTATCTGGAGATCGGCTTTAGTTCATTTTCTGGAGATCACTTTAAAGCTTCTGCGCTTCTGCCTATATTGAAGTTTTGCCTTTAAGTGATTGACATCTAAAGCTACTCTATAATAGCTACAGACATGAAATTATAGTCGACGTACAGATAAGGCTGTTTGGTGGGCCGGTCTGGGACCGGGACCGGACCGGGCCCGCGGTCCTAACGGGCTAAACGGTCCCGGCGGGCCGGTCCTGGTGGGCCGGTCCCTTAATGGGTAGGAAGCCCGTGACGGGCCGGTCTTGTACACGAGGCCCACGAGACCGGGACCGCTAAGCCCGGGACCGGCAGGCGGTCCTGGGCCGGTTCAACCGGGCCTAACGGTCCTAACGGGCTCCAACGGCTAATTTTAAAAAAAAAAAAATTTTTTTTTTTTAAAAAAATAGCCAACGGTCAGATTTTAAAATCTAGCCGTTGGCCTTTAATTTTCAACCGTTTGGAACTTTAAAAAATAGCCATTTGGCCCCCAAACTTTATTTTAACCCCAAACTTTATATAATTACACTTTTCCCCAATTCTCAACTATAAATACCCCCTCATTCTTTCATTTTTACTCACCAATTCATCAATCTATCTCAATCTCTCTCAATCTATATCTAATTTCTCTTCTATAATTGCTTATTTTATTATTGCAATTTCGTGAAAAATTGTGAAGTTGGTGAATTGAAGTATTCAAGTCTTCAAGTCTTCAACGATTTTCAATTTTCAAGAAGTTGTTCGGCAATTCGGTAAACTCGTTCCAACTCTTAACTTTTAAGAATATATTTTTGTGTGTTTAGTTTGCATAATTGTAATTAATATGGCATTTTCTTTGAAAAAAATGTTTGGTGGTAAGGGAAAAGCTAAAATTGGTGAAAGTAGTCTCCAACCTACTACCCTTCCCCCGGCTCCCCGACCCAGACCTATTACCCGTCCTGCTGCTCCTATTATTCTTGATAGTGATAACCCTTGTTTTCAATTTTCCGATAGTGAATTTTGCCATAATGTTGCACAAGGTGAACAATTAAATGAAGAAGTTATGAATGCTCTTTATCCTAATCAAACTATCTTAGAAAATGATGAGGAAAATGAGGATGTAGATGAAACCCAACCGGATTTAGATGATTCACCTACTAGTCCTGTTAATAACCCAACTGATGCCCCGCCCGACCCACCTGTAGAAACCCCTACTTTTAATAGACAACCTTCTAAACGCCTAGAAACATCATTAGTTTGGAATTTTTTTACTCAAGTAAGAGAACAAAATAAGGCTAGGTGTAAAACTTGTGGGAAATTGCTGGCGCATAAATATACTGGAGACCGTAGTGGTACGGGTAGTTTGGCTAGGCACATACAAACACACCCTAGAGATAAAGTTAAATATTTACAAATGAAAGCGCAGCAAGAGGGGACAAGTGTAGATACTGCGGTTAACCCTAGTACAGGTTCAAATCTAGTTCAACCAGGAATTAACACTGTGACCGGTGGTATTTTATATTACGATCCTAATAAAGATCGTGAAGAATTAGCAAAGATGGTTACTGTTATGTGCTTACCATATACTTTTCCTTCTAACCCTAATTTTGTGCATTATATTAGAAAAGTTTTTAATCCTACTTATAAAGGTTGGCCTCGCGCAACAGTTAAGAGCGATATTTATAAATATAAACATGAATATGAACAATATTTGCGGTATTTATTTACTCATATAACTAATCGGATTTCTATTACTACTGATATTGGTAGAAGTAATAATGACTGTGATTATCTAACTGTTACAAGTCATTGGATAGACGAGGAGTGGATAATGCAAAAACGCATTATTGCGTATAGAATAATTAATTCACGTCACACAGGTAAGTTTATTGCTAACACCGTTGCAGATATTTGTAGATATTTTTGCATTAGAGATAAAATAATGGCAATTTCTATGGATAATGCTTCTAGTAACACTAGTGCTATAGGCATACTTACAACAACACTAAATCCTGCATTTAGTAATTGTTTCCATGTGAGATGTATTTGTCACATTTACCATTTAATCGTCGGTGATGGTATGAGAATTTTAAATTTAGAAATTGAAAAGGTTAGAATGGCTCTTAATTGGCTTTTTTATTCAAACCGTAGAAGTAGACTTAGAGAGTATTTTAAAAAATGTGATGAATTTGGCCTTAGAGAAAGAAAGGTTCCTAAACCTTGTCCAACTAGATGGAATTATATGTACGAAAGTTTAGTAGTTGCATATGAATATAGAAACCCAATTAATGCAACGTTTAATGCTCGTGTTGGTGGTGAGGATGATGATGAAATCCTTACAAATCAAGATTGGACGAATGTCAAAATTCTTATAGATTTTTTAGAACATTTTCAAATTGCTACAAATGCATTTTCTGGACAATATTATCCTACTATTTCAAATTGTTTAGTTTATATTGCAGCACTATGTGATTTGTTTGTTGAATTTTCGGAGGGTGGGGAAATTTATCAACTTGCTATAAATGCAATGAAAGAAAAGTTTAAAAAATATTTTTTCCCTATCCCCCCTATTTATGGTGTTGCTGCATTGTTAAATCCTACAATGAAATTAGGAGGTCCTCACTTTTGGTACACAAATATTTATAAGGCTTTAGATCTTTCAGTTGAGGAATTTTCTACACTTGCAGAGGCAAAAGCCTCAATTAAAATAAATGCGCAAACAATTTATAATGCTTACCAACTTGCGTTAGATCATGCTAGGCCAAATATTCCAACCCCTACTTCGTCTAGTTCACAATCATCTAAAAGAGCTGCGGGCCTACAAGCACTTAAATCTTGGACGGAGTTTAGGGGTTCTCAAGGTGATAATTTTGATGAGACTTCACATCTAAATGAGCTTCAAGTTTATTTGTCGCAGGGACTTGAAAAGGAGAATCCAGACGGCACCTTTGATCTTTTGGAATGGTGGAAGACAAGGGAAAAACATTTTCCGGTTCTTGCAAGGATGGCTCGGGATATTTTATCTATTCAAGCTTCAACAGTTGCATCAGAGAGCGCTTTCAGTCAAGCAAGACTTCAAATAGGTGATCATAGAGCGTCTATGAGGGAGAGCTTGGAAAAATCAGTACTATTCAGAGATTGGATCCGCTCGGAAAGAAGAAACTTTGGACTTGCAGAATCACAACCGGAGATAGACGAAGCTTATGAAGAAATGATAGCGGAACTTGCGGAGGATGCTGCTTCGCCCGGAAGCGGTGATGAACAAGCTTCTTTTCCGCCACCACCAACGGAACCTCCTCCGAACCTTGAAGGATTTATGAGATTTGTTAGAGATACAATGTAGGTTATGGTGTAACTTGTACTTTGGCATATCTTCTTTAGTTTTTTTTCCTTTTAATGGTGGTATTAGTACCTTGTTGTGCTCATTCCATTAGGGGAAAGAAGACTAAGAAAGATATGCCATTTTTGGTAATAAAAATTATAAGACATGCCCTTGAATATCTCTTTGCAATATTTTTTTGTCTTTAACTTGCAATTATTTATAAGCTATAATATATATACATAACATACAATATATACTACAAGAAAATATATAAGGGAATATATATACACAACATACAATATATACTACAAGAAAATATATAAGGGAATATATATACATAACATACAATATATACTACAAGAAAATATATAAGGGAATATATATACATAACATACTATATATACTACAAGAAAATATATAAGGGAATATATATACATAACATACTATATATAGTATACTATACTAGTATACTATATATATTATATTTACATGAAGAAGTAGTACTATATATACTACAAAACATGATTTTTTAAAATGAGGGCCCCACCCCCAATGACCACCAACGGTCATATTAATTGCACAAATAGTCGTTTTTTTTTTAAATTTACAAAACTAACCTTCTCTAACACTATAAGTACCCCCCTCCCTCTTCTTCATTTCAATACTCAATACTCATTTCTCAATCTAAATTTCTCTCAATCTCTCAATCTCCAATTTTCAAGACTTCAAGTCTCAATCTCAATTTTCAAGTTAAATCATGCCTCGTTCGGAAAGAGTGCGCTTATTTGTGTCGCAATACTATGAAGTGCTTGAAGAAAATGAAGAAGGCCAAATATTAAAGTGCAAGAACTGTGGAAGAGTCTTAAATTTTCGTTCAGGGTGTACCACAGGCATTTTAAGGAGGCATATAAAGTATTGTGTTGAGGGTATTTATCCGCAAATTCGTCTTTAAGATTTTTCAACAATTTGTGTTATTTTAAAATTATTAGACGTATTTATGCTTCATGTTGTACTTTGTTATTAATTTATTATGCATGCCAATTTAGTTTTACTATTGATTTGTTATTTTACATTTTCGTCAAACACTTTAATAATTAGATTTCTATATTATATATACCACATATATTTATATAGCCATGCATAAGAGCAATTTATATATATACATACACATATGGTTTACAAGAAATTGCCCTAAATAAAAAAAATTAAAAAAAAAGCCCGGAAATAAAAAAAAGCCCGTTAGGCCCGCTAAGCCCACGAGCCCGGCCCATTTAGCCCAGGACCATATGGGCTTAGGCCCGTCACGGGCTGGTCCTACCCGTTGAGCCCACGAAGCCCGGGACCGCGAAGCCCGGGACCGCCAGAGCCCGGGACCGCTAAGCCCAGGCCCGTTTAGCCCGGCCCGTTTAGCCCATTTAGGCCCGGGCCCGGGACCACATATAGCCTTACGTACAGACATTTGAGTCGATGTTGTTCTTGTTGTGACTAGTTTGGCAACGTTACAGAAAGGAAACATACAATTGTTAGCCTTATAGTTTAGCTAAGTAGTGCTGCGAATTCATTTTCTTTTTGCAGTTAATCGCCATCATTCGTCGAAAAGAGTGATTTGAAGGTGAGTATAAAAGGGAACCAGGATTTCCTGCAATTATCTTCTCCTGCCTGAGGGTAAGGCTGCGTACAATAGACCCTTATGGTCTGACCCTTCCTCGGACCTTGCGTATAGCGGGAGCTTAGTGCACCAGGCTGCCCTTTTTTTGTGTATATTCACTATCACTGGACATTGATCTGTGGTTCCATGTTTGCTAACTCAGCTTCACAAATTGAGGAATGATTGCTCTATTCAAGCTTTTTAAGTATTCTGACATTAAACCAGGTAAAAGATTTTTTTTTATTAGTACTGTATATACAGAAGAAATAGCAGTCCATTAGCAAGTAATAATGCTATACCATATTGTAATGCACAGGGGAGATATTGCTGCTTGAGATAGTAAAAGCCAAAGGATCTGGTGCCACAGTTATCATGCCCATACAATCCTGAACTGCATTATAATAGAATTTCCAGCTATAGCAAATGCTCATAATAATCTTGTGATTCTATTAATAGGAATTTTGTTTCCACCATAGCAGCTGTGTCCAAAATTCATTGTCTCTAGTTCCCTTTGTGTTCTTCTTTCCTTGTTCATATTGACATAACTCATCTTTTTCAGGATCTTAAGCGTTAATCTCTTTAGATGCTGCAATTTCTTCTTTGCTTCCTGAAGTTGCTCCCTTGGCCTCAAGAGTTTGGTTTATATCATCAAAGTAGTTTCTGCTAACCTGAAGCTTTAATAGTTGTTCAATGAACTACGTTGGTAATAGGGGTGGCAAAATGGTAAAAAGAAAACAGTTAACCACCCATATTATCCACTAAAAAATGGGTTGGATAATGAACTTTTAAAAAAAGGGTCAAATATGGATAAGAACCATATTATCCATTTAGAAAATGGCTAACCAATGGGTAATCAATGGATAACCAATGAGTTTAACTTTAACATTTGTAAAGCCTCAAATTGGAGGTTCCTCAAGTTTGGGAGACTAGGAATTCTCCCAAGAGTGATCATATTCAAGAAGTCATGGATAATATGAGTCCAGAACCTAATTGTGGTTCTTTTGGACACAAGTGACATAAATGCGTGTAAAAAAAAAGAGTGACCATTCTATATATAGCGCTCTTTTAACGAGCGCTATACTTTAACGGAGTTTTGGCCGTTAAAGTAGCGCTCTTTAAAAGAGCGCTATACATATATAACACATTAAAGAACCGCACTATGCTGGGCTAATATGACAGCTATGTATAGCGCTGTATATAACCGCGCTACATATGTATAGCGTGGTTATATACCGCGCTATACATAGATAAATAAGGCCCACCAATAAGTCTCCTGCGTTTAACTGACATAACAACAATTCAAGTTACCTACTCACTCGCGGAAGAGAAGAATAGATCCATTGGCAGGGGTGACTAACCGTGGTTCGGCTGTCGCCCTAAGGTTACGATCTGTTGGGTTGGGAAACCAACCTGGATCCACTTTCCTCCAAGAGCCATACCGATTGAGAAGGAGATAAAGTTGAAAACAACCGAGATCGGATCTCTCACAGAAATTGTGAGGCCCCAATGTGGTCATTACTGATGTCTTTCTTGTACCAAATAACTTGAACAGAAAAACAACATGTTATTTAGCGCCCTTTAAAAGAGCGTTATACCTCAAAAAATTCAACCCCTCGAGCTAGGCATTGCGTTATTTAAAGGCGTTAGGATTTTACAAAAATCCATTCAAAAAATATTCTAACTCCCGTTCAAACTTTTCTTCTTGTTAAATTCTCAAGCATTTTTTCATAATGTCTGAAGAGCGAAAAATAAGGGTTTCATTATATTAGGGGGTGAGGATATGGTGGCGAATAACTCTATGAGGTATAGCTTATCTCTAAAGTGTCATGTTAAATTGCCACTTACAATGGAGTACGATAGATTGATATCGTTGTTATGTAATAAAATGAGTGTGAGAAAACGTTCGGTGAACCTTAAAGTAACCGGAAGATATCCGTATTACGTCACTCCACAAGGGGTTGCTTATTACGCTGAGTTTAACATCGACGATGATGAAACTTTGAGGGATTCTTTTAGGACTCCGGATGAATACCGGAAGTTTCTTGTAATAAAAATGTTGGAAATGTACGTCAAGGTTGAAGACGTTCCCAATAATGAGGTTGCGCATAGTAGGGATAACCCCCAGTCATCAGGTGGTTATTCTGGAGCAGTTTTTGCTGGACAGGTTCCGGATGAAAGAGTTTGCCTTGATTTAAACTTATCATCACCGGCGAATGAGCAGCAAGGAAATAATTTCTCTCCTGCTTTACATAATCCACAAGACGAGTGGTAAACCTCAATTTTCCTTTAAGTTACGATGTATATTTTTGTTGTATTGAATTTGTATTACCGCTCATATATTCCACAGGGGGTACCCTCCAGATATGAATTTTACAAGTTATGACCCCACGCCTAGTTGGAATATGCGTTGTTTTGGTGTGTTGGATCACGGTGGTCCATCCGGGAGTCATCACCAACAGGATAATGTCCATCTTGGAATGTCAACTCATTATGACTTGTAAGTGAAGTGATATAGCTATATGTAAAGTATTTATCAATTTGAGTAGCTTATCATTTTGTTGTTTGTGCAGTGCAAACGAGCAACTTGATGGTCCTGACCTCACTCAGTTGCCCGTAGACGACGTATTTACTCGTGATTTGGCAGATGCGCAGAGTCAGGAAGATAATAGTGATTATGACAACAATGCCGATGAGTCTAGAGATGACACACCCTTCCCTGACGAGGGTGATGATGAGGAGGAAGTGAATGTCGAACCTGAGATGACGAGGGAGCATGCTCCTCCACCTCCTGCTAGACCAAGAGTGTACGAGTCCCACGTGCCGTTTCATTCAAGGCATATTCCCTACCTTGATAATTTGCCAAGTATGCCGGATATGGATGCCCTCACAAGGGATCTTGACGAAATTCGGTTAGCAATGTGGGATGAGTTCTAGACCAACGGTGCTGGCAAAGGGCATGTATTTTCCCGATAAAGCTCGCCTATCCAGGGATTGTAAAATGTACAGCGTAAGAGAGTGTCGGGAGATGATATTATGGGAGTCAACTCCGGAGGTATATGATAAATGATGAAAAGTGCATATTTTTGAGTATATTTGCATATTAATTCTTGTGTGAGTCGCGGGAGATTACATGATTTTCGAAGTGATATATACTCATTATGTGTTTCTTATGTGTAGGAACGAGTTTGGATGATAAATGATCAAAAGATGACAATTCGACACAAAAAGAAGAAATTAAAGAAGTAGGAGCTCGTCTATTCTCGTGCGTGGCACGAAGTCGGACGTGAAAAAGGAGAAAAGTTAAGGCACAAAACAGCGAAGCGAAGCAAAGGCACGGAGCGCTTTGCGAAATGAAAGAATCTCAAAAGATGGATCCGCGTCAAAGTCCGCGTCTAGACGCGAAGGCAGACGCGGATTCCAGCTCTCCCATCCGAAGTTGGATTGAAGAATTCCACCCCTCATCAACCCTAGGTCATATAAATACATCCTAAAACACCACTTTGAAGGAGGAGACACTACTTTAGGGTTAGACAACACCCTTGGAGGCAAGAACACGCTAGGAGCAAGGAGGAAGATTCAACTACGAGTTTTTCCCCTTCTTCTTCCTATTTTATTGTTGGTTATGATTTTTAGTATTGTAGTTTTACATACTATTATGAATAGCTAATTCGTTTTCTAGGGTTTTGATGGAACCTTTTGGGAATGAATTGGTTGTTATATTAATATAGTTTTGAGTTAGTTGTTAATCTCTATTTGTTCAACTACATTTTGATTTTGGTTAATTGAAAGGATCCTCAATTAGCCATTCCTATTTATTATGTATATGCTTGAGAGAGAGTGAATATTTAGGTAGTTGTTTGAACAACATCACTCCCAGAGTATAGGCGAGAGTCATAACTGAGGGTTTAGAGGTTGGATTAGAGATAACAATACCTCGAGTGCGATCTAAGTGAACTGTAATGTGAATCTAGCTAGCGTAGCTTGAGAGAGTGCGTCTAGTAAATTATCATAATTGCTTGAGAGAGATTTATGATAGTTGGAGAGTTCATGATTGATAGAGGCAACTAAGTCAAAGCTATAAGAAACATACAACTAATGAAATCAACAATTGGGGAAATCATAACTCTAGACCTCCTTAATTTAGTCTCCAAACCTTTGTCTCGTTATTTGATAATTTTACCGTTTTATAGTATTTGTTGGTTAATTAGTTAGATATAAAAATCTTAATATTATAATTTAGAAATTGTTCAAACTTGTCTTCTTTGCGATATTGAACAATTACAGCGAAACCTTAGTTCTCTGTGGGATTCGACTCCGGACTTTTAGACCGGATTATATTTGCAGCGACCGCTTATCCTTTTTAGGACTAGAGTTGGGCGTGATCAGTATACAAGGTCAAATGCCGTAGATGGTTTACGGGTTGTCACTGGATGCTGCGTCCGAGCAAGAAGGAAACAGGGTTGTGGAAAGTGGGTAAATATATTAGCACCCACAGATGTGAAATGGACACATCCGATGAGAATCACTTCAACTTGGATGTTGACTTGATTTCTCTTGTCTTGATTCCACACTTGGAAGTGTCCATTAGGTACAAGATCAAAGAGTGTATTACATCCGTCCACCAGGAATATGGGTGTACTATTACCAAAAGAAAGGCATATCTCGGGTGCAAACGTGCATTTGAAATTATTTATGGTGACTGGGATAAGTCATTTTTATCTCTACCCAGGTACATGGCCGCACTGAAACACTTTAACCCCGGGACTGTTGTTGAATGGAAACGTGAGCGGAGTCCAGGAATACCGGAATATATATTCAGATGCGTGTTTTGGGCATTTAAACCAGCAATTGATGATTTTGTGCATTCCCGTCCGGTAATTTCCATAGACAGTACTCATGTCTAGGGAAAGTATGATATTAAGCTGTTGATCGTCGTTGCAGTAGATGCCAATGGAAAAATATTTCCACTAGCTTTTGCCATTTGTGCCAATGAAAGCGAAGAGACGTGGACGTTATTTTTTGAACCACTTGAAGCAGCACGTTGTCAAACAACGTTCAGGTATATGTCTAATATCTGATCGGCATGGTGGTATATTAAGTTCTGTAGAGCATTTGCCTGAATGGCAGAAACTCTATGCATATCACCATTATTGTGTGAGGCACCTGAAGGTCAATTTCCAGAAGAAATATCCCAACAAGGACTTGCATGATTTAATGTGGATGGCTGCAACTGATCACCAGCAGTGCAAATTCAGGAGACACATGGAATCGATCCGACAGTTAGACGAAAGAGCCTATAATTGGTTGATGCGACATGAGCTTCACAAGTGGACATTGCATGCTGATGGTGGCAGACGATGGGGAGGCCTGACTACAAAAGTGTCGGAGTCTTTCAACGGGTTGTTGAAGTCTGCATGTGGATTGTCTGTCACTGCCATAGTCCGGATGACATTCAAACAGATGGCGGAGAGGTTTGTTGAAAGGCATAGAGGTGCATCGGTATTGATGGACAGGGGTGTTGAATTTATGCCAATACCGATGAAAAGATTTGAGAAATATAGGAGGCGAGCACATTGGCATTCATATTTACAGTATGATCACGACCGGGGTGTTTTTGAAGTTCGCACCGCTATCTGTCAACACCGGGGGAATAATCTACACACCGCAAATGAAGCCAGCAGGTTGTGTTCATGTGGGAAATGGACCATCTACCACATGCCGTGCTCACATGCCATGAAGTGCTTTCAACAAACAGGTTTAGGGGCAACCAACTATGTTGATAGGCAATACAGTGTTGCTGCATACGTAAACACATATAGTGGGCAGTTGCAGCCATTGGGTGCTGAGCATTATTGGCCGCCGAAACCATTTAAAATGTTGTGTAACAAGGGCTACTTGCGCAAGCTACAAGCGCAAAAGAGAACGCGTATACGGAACCAAATGGATGTTGGTGATACCATTTATGCGCGTAAATGTGGCATATGCTCGCAAGCAGGACATGACCGTCGTAAATGTCCTTCAGCTGGTTTGGGCGGCGGTGGTAATCCAGCTCCTGGTGCAAGTTCGTCTAATGTACCCAACTATCACGGATACACCTAGTTTTTTGTTTTCGTAATGTTTTTATATAAGTGTCTGTACTTGTTTATGTTGCAAGATGTATCAAATAAAATTATGTTTCCACAGCCTTGTTACATCTTATTGATATTTAACTTTTTCAGTCGAGTAAATTAATGAATTTCTCCCTCCCGTTCATGTAATCAAAAATAGTATTGGATTACAAAACGGAAAATTTTAACGTTGACTTTCAAGTTTCACTCTAAAATTATTAAAAAACTACACTGTCAGAGGAGGAAGATGTTTGATAAATAAGTGAATATATATAGCGCGGTTAAATACTATATTTTGTGTGTTGTCTTGTCAATCTGAAAAGCTGCCCGACTGCGAAAAAGCTATTTCGTTTCTGAAAAAATATTTAACATGCTATATATAGCGCGGTTAAATACTACGTTTTGTGTCAATATGTATAGCGCGGTTAAATACTACGTTTTGTATATTGTCTTGTCGAACTGAAAAGCTGCCCGCCTAAGAAAAAGTTGTTTTGTATCCGACAGAATCTTTAACACGCAAAGCATAACGCGGTTAAATACTATATTATGTGCATATATATATATAGCGTGGTTAAATACTACGTTATGCGTGTTGTCTTGCAGGCTCGATATTTGAGGCCCAGTAGCACCAAGCTATCCTGATTTCTCGTATGTGTCAATTTTAATATTTTAGTAATGTTGTATATTTGATCTGTAAATTAAATAATTAATTTTTATAATTATACAATATTTAATTGGACAGAGTATATACCTATTGGTTCCAGGATCGATATTTGAGGCTCAGTAGCACCAAGCTATCCTGAATTCTTATGTGTGTCAATTTTAATATTTTCATAAATATTTGTTTTATAAATTAAATAACTAATTTTTGTAAAGTGTACAGAGTTTGTGTTTGATCTATTGGTTCCAGAGTTTGTGTTTGATCTATCAGTAAAAAAGGAGGTGTGACACCTAGTCTCGCCAGTGCTGTCACACCTCCTTTTTTACCACCCGAAGGTGATATATAAGGGAGTTTTTCCAATTTAAGTGACATTATTTGAAATGGGATTATTTATTTATTTTTGTTCAGAGTCGCCACTTGGGATAGGTTTGATTTCTGGTGTCCCAAGTCACCGGTTTATTTTATATCCCAAATCGAGGAAAATTCGACTTTCCTTGTGAAGTCTGCGAACCAGAAATTTTGAATAAGGAATTCTGTTAACCCGAGGGAAGGTGCTAGGCACCCCCGGATTCCGTGGTTCTAGCACGGTCGCTTAAGCTATCATAATTGGCCTATTATCTGATTTTAATACATGTTTTAGCCTATGGTACAATTTTAACTTTATAACCGCTTTTATTCATTTTAAAGAAGATTTAACGTCGTCTAAAACATGTCTTTAGACCGCGTCACATGAAATGCATCCGCAATCCGAAACACATTGTATTCAACGTAATTAAGATTTGGATTTGGGTCACATGAAATGCGCACCCGAGTTTAGGAAGGTAAATTATTAAAATAGCGCGCCTAAAGCAACTACGCGCTTTCAAGTTTGCGAGGGCCATGGAAAATTCGTTAATGGCACACTTCGATTTCTAAAGGAATCGTAATTATGTCACACGAACGTGTCCACGATCACGACGATATATTAAACGCGGGTCTAGAAGCATACTAGCAGTGGGGACTAACTAAATTTGATTAGATATCTGATAAAGGAAAACAAATTGTACAATACCCAACCTTAAGACCAAATGCATTACGGCTATGTATATTCACACTCATGCACAAATCATTAACACAAATTAAACCATATCATACTCAATCATCAAAGCCTCACAAGCAGAAGCTAAATCTCAAAGCTGTATACGCTTCGTTTCTCGAATCAGAAAAAAACAACGACAACAAATCTCATTTAATACATAAACGCAAATCCAATTTCTAACAAAAATACACGCCTTTTATTGCTATTTCAATAAGGTAACAACTGACTTAGAGGTCTATTGACAGAATAAAAGATAAATCAACACAAAACGTGAACTTGAAGATTCAACAAACTTGAAGCATTTTAATTGAAGATCAAAGAAATTAAAAGTTTTTACCTGATGGATAAACAGAACAAGCTATTGACGGAACCTCGAACCGNTTGATTTCGTTCCAATGAAGAGAAACCTCTAGGGTTTTATCTTTTGTTTCCTCCATTGAAGGTCTGCCATTTTTTTTAGAAGGAGCAGTTGATGGGGTGTGTCAAAGAAGAAGAGGCAACGTTAGGGAGGTCCTGTATTGCGGTGCTATTCAAGTCTCCAGCTTTTTTGGCGTTCTTTTTTCGTGTCCGTTTATATTTTCGGTGTAGGTACTATATTATATAGGGGCAGGGATTAGGTTAGGGGTATGGGCCTAGGGATTATGGGCTAGGGAATTGGGGCAAAGACTAAAAAAACATGGACTACAAGATTTATAAAGACGGGATAAACCAACCTAAAATTAATTCCTCCTTATAAAATTATGTACAATTATAATATAAAAATATAAAACTAATTTTAATAAATTGAACTAAACTATAAAATATAAAACTATTTTTTGTGCTTTCAAGATTATATAAAAATAAAGATAAGGTACTATTTTTGTATATTTTTTATTTAAATTTACCAAAAATACGTAAACTAAAATATATTTTTTTTAATTTTTATTTTGTGACGAAATAAAGTAAAAGAGTCAAAATTAGTTGAAATAGCCATATTCAGCCTAAATTAAATATTTACATACTAAAATATGAAAAATCTTGGGGAGGGTCAAAAATCACATGTCTACAGCTGCCACTCTTTGACTGGAAACGCGAAGAGTTTTCAGACGAACAATGACTAGACAGATTTTTTGATCCAACCCTTATTTAGAAAGGCCAAAAGCTAAGAGAGGAGAATGTGACCGAGCCCTGGTATCTGAGCTGCCTACATATCCTTGGCTATAAAGGAATCAGGTCACGTGTAGTTCAGAAGTGAATGAGGTGATGGAGTACCGAGGTGGAGAGCCGATCGAGGTGCCGTTCCGCCGAGGTTCCGGTCCGCGGTCCCGTTATTTCATCAAAATCAAAAATGAAAAAGACTAACTAAGCCTATCAGCTACGAGTTACAAGATTCCTATCTATGAGTCTTCTGAAGCTTGATCTTGAGTCTTGGTTGGTTCTTCATGCGGACCTTGATCTGAATCTTGATGCTTGTTAGCTGCAGGTGTTGGTTCAATCTTCTTCAGCTTTTCAAACCAAGACGGGACATGCAGAGCTTGTGACCTCAGCCGTGTCTTGAGCAGCTCACATCTTTCATCAATTTCTGCATTTTGAATTCACTTCTTTTCCTTTTCTTCTTTTTCTTTATTCTGGATAGAGACTCATTCTTTTGGTCATCTCGAACCCTGTGTCTCGAGGTAAAACCTGCTCAGACACCAAAAACAAACAAACAAACGAAATTTTCTGCCCCAGTTTTCACTAGAAAATTTTCGTGAGTTATTTGTAACAAAAATCTAAACTATTTTCTTTTTTCTTTTTTTTTAAAGTGATAAAATAAGGATTGTGTATCTTTAGGAGGAAAGATTAGGGAATGGAGCCCTTTATCTAAAATTCTCAACTAGGGAATGGAGGCCCTATGTTGGCCAAAAAGGCGACTAGGGAATGGAAGCCCTATGTCTAAAAATCTCAACTCAGGGATTGGAGCCCTAATGTTGGCAAAAAAGGTGACTAGGGAATGGAGGCCCTATGTCTAAAAATCCCAACTCAGGGATTGGAGCCCTGATGTTGGAAAAGATTACCAGGTTATGCTGGCATCAGCTAGGGAGTGAGACCCTAATGTTGAAAAAGCAGACTATTAAATTGTGTACCTATGCTAAAATGAATCAAGAAGGATTTTTTTTTTCAAATTATCCTAGGAGAAAATTCGTCAGACTAGGTTTTCTATCTTAGTAGAAAGTTCATCAGACTAGGTCTCTTTTATTTATTTATTTATTTATTTATTGCATCCTAGGAGAAAGATTCATCGGACTAAGATTTGATCCTAGGAGAAAGTTCGTCAGACTAGGTCTTCTATCTTAGGAGAAACATTCATCAGACTAAGATTTTGATCCTAGGAGAAAATTCATCAGACTAGGTCCATTTTTGTTATCTTAGGAGAAAGATTCATCAGACTAAGATTTCTATCCTAGGAGAAATTTCATCAGACTAGGTCTCTTTTCTTATCTTAGGAGAAAAATTTATCAGACTAAGATTTTGATCCTAGGAGAAAGTTCATCAGACTAGGTCTCTTTTTTTTGGTATCTTAGGAGAAAGATTCATTAGACTAAGATTTTGATCCTAGGAGAAGGTTCATCAGACTAGGTCCATTTTGTTTTCTTAGGAGAAAGATTCATCAGACTAAGATTTCTATCCTAGGAGAAAATTCATCAGACTAGGTTTTTGATCCTAGGAGAAAGTTCATCAGACTAGGTCCATTTTTGTTATCTTAGGGGAAAGATTCATCAGACTAAGATTTCTATCTTAGGAGAAAGATTCATCAGACTCTAAGATTTTTATTGGGAGGAAAATCCATCAGACTAGGACTTTTATCCTAGGAGGAAAACTGTGAAGATCAATGGCAAGATTTTATGCACAATAGCAAAACAAATAAAGGCAAAGATTTGAGAAACTTCCCTTTGTCGGCTCTTCTCTTCTTTTCTTTTTCTTCTCTTTGTTTTTTTTCTTTTTCTCTTTTTTTTTGAACCACTTTCCTTGCACTGCTTTGTTCCTGCTGCAAACAAAGAAAAATTTATCAGTTTTGAAAATGGTGGTCGGTTTGTGGCCTTGAGTCTTGGGCAGCTTGGCTTCTGCTCAATTAACTTGAGTCGGTTTCAAGAGACTTTTGCTCGGCATCAACCGTGATTGTTTCACACCCATTACCATTTGTATTTGTGGCTCAATCAGCCTTGTCCCGATTGGATATCTTTGCTCAGGTGACCTTTTCTGATATCTTCAAAGACTTTTTGCTTTTTGAGCAATTTGTCTGTCAGAGAGAATCACAAGTTATCTTTCTTGTGCCAAGTAGGCTGACAAGAGTCTTTTTGGGGGAAGCCCTTGCATGAATCCTCAAGACATGTTGAAAGTAACAACTGAGTGCTGGCCAAATTCACTTTATGCAACTGAAAAGCTGATAGTAGATTTTGAAATCTTTTCTTGCTTATTTCGACAAGGACTGACTCAGAGTGAAGGACACAATGAAGCAAAAAACAAGTATTAACAAGAAGTGCCCCCTGTCGGAAGGACAGAAAGAAGAGTTTTTCTTTTCTTTTTTTTTTTCCAATAACTAGCCTTAATGGTCATGACATGCATTTTGGACTCAACGGCCTGATCTATCAAACTAATCCAATCTTCCATTTTTCCATTCTTATGACCTTTGAAGTCGGGCTTGTTCGTGCCAATCCTTCACATCAGCTTCATGACTCACTTTCGACAAGTAGTGCCTCGAGGGGTCTTCACCAACAAGTCTCTCTCATTTATTCATCTCTGCTTACCGTCGTCTTACAGTGCCCGTGAGGGTTTTCACTAGCAAGACTCTCTCATTTTTTCTTTTATTTTCCTTTTCTTTTTTTTTTCTTTTGCTTTTTCTTTTTCTTTCCCCTTCTTTTTTGCGAGCAACTTGACAGTGTTCTATGTCGCGTGACAACCGTTGCTCATTGCCTGCTTTTCTTGGCATTCTTGAAGGTTGATCAGGAGGTCTTTATTTGGAAGGTTTTTGGATATGGGTAGGAAGAAAGGGTCGGCATGACGGCTCAAAGTGAGGGGTTGTAGACTTACAACTTTTGGAATCGACTCTTTCAAAAGTGAAATAAAAATTTTTGCCCCAGTTTCAGATACTAAGTTTTTTTTTTGGAATTTTTTCTTGAATTCTTATTTGGTTGGACCGAACCGTGAGGCTGCCTACGTATCCTTTTTTTTTTAAAGGAATCAGGCCTAACGTAGTTCAAACATCTGACCTAACTATAATTTTTCTTTCTTTCTTTTTCTTTGTCTTTTTTTTCCTTTTGTCTTTTTTTTTCAAAACAAGTTGCCCCAACTTCTGTTTTCTGGGGGCATGGACATTTGCCAATTCTTTTCTTCTTCATTTTTTCACTTGAGCTTTCTAAGAATTGCCCCAGCTTGTACTTTTGGGACATGAACTTTTTTTTTCTTTTTCTTTTTTCTTTTTTTTTTCATTTTTTATTTTTTGACTCTTGACTCTAAACTTGATTCCAAAAGAGGGTGGTCAAAGAAAATAACACAGACTCAAAAGGGGTAGCGAAAGATATAAAGTGTTTGGATAACAGAAAAAGGGCCTCCCAGCCTCGAGAACGCCAAACATAGTATCTTTTCGGGATCACAGCATTGACGAACATGTCTGTCTTCTTGGTGTGTCGTGGTCACAAGACACTTTCCATCCCTTAATGTCATATTTTCCAAGCTTCAATTGATTCAATATCCTCAAGCCCGATCTTCACAATGATTTGAAGGTAGAGATCCTGAACTTCCATGAGCATGAATGCTTTGATTCCATGTAAACTTAGCTCATGCTTATTTTCCAAATGTTTTATGTCTTTATTCATCTTCAAAAGTGTCTCTTTCTGACTTGTCCAATTCAAGACTAAATCAGTTTCTAAGATCTAGCCAAAAATTCCGCATGCATGTCAAGTCACTAGAACCAGCGTGAAAAGAACTATGCATAAAATGGACACACAATGACTGACTGCTTTTTTTTTATTGAATAAAGGATAGAAGGGTCCGATAGCACAAAAAGAAGAAGAAAAGATGACAAAATAAGCTACCATGACTAAAAGATGAGTGACTTTTCAGTTGCCAAGCAACATCTTAGCTACGGACTTGAAAATCAGCATTACTACGGCATTCAAACATTTTTATTGCTATGGACTTAGCACTCAAATTTTGACTTTCATCCCGAGCAGCCCATGTCCTATTGCTCAAACTGGTAGAAGTCAACCAACATTTGCCTCCATTTTTAATTCTTCACCGCCAACTTGCCTACTTGCCTTTTCGTGACTTTGGATCAACAACAAAGGTGCTTGTTCCATTGGTTGAGAAGATGCTTTTATTTTCGAGACATCTTGGATTGCTCTAGTGACTCGCCATTGCAAACCAACAAACCGACCACCTTTGACTAGCTTTTATTTCAAAACAAACAAGCATGTTAGAATAAACACTCTCTTTTTCTTTTTTCTTTTTCTCTTTTCTTTTTTTTTTGTTTCTGTCCTTTCTCTTTTTTTTCTTGGTTTTTCTTCTTTTTTTTCTTTTTTTCTTTTTTTTTTCTTCTTCTTCTTTTTTTTTTGTTTTTTTTCTTCTTCGGAACATTGGGGAACTTTTGGCTCCTTAAACTTTGCTGCAACGGCTAGTCGCGTGGGACTTAACCTCTTTCAACTTTATTTTGCCTTTGTATGCCTTTCTTTTCTGGCTTCTTTCTTCCAACTTCAATTTTAGAGTGTTTGGGGTACCTTGGCTTTTTCAACTTTTTGCCGAGACGGTTAGCCACGTGGGACTCAACCTTTTCAACTTCAATTGCCTTAATAGGCGCTTCAATTTAATTTTCTCCTTCCAAGAATTTTGCATTCGAAGCATCGGCTGCCATGGCTAGTCGGGGTCGACTTGATGCCCCCCTGACGAGGCTGGGTGCCTTTTTGCACATTAGCTCGTGTCAAACGAAAGCCCTGTAAATCAGTCTTGTCATCCCTTCTTTGTCTCAGTTCCAGAATAGAGTTAGACCAAAAGGGATTCAAAGAAAAATAAATAATGAACAGGACAATGAATTTAAACGAGAGGTATCCCTTTCGGGGAGAGGAAAGAAGGACTTATCTGGAGTATATACGGACTTCAATGAACATGACATACCTTTTGGACTGGATGCCTGATCTGTGTAAACCGTCCGACTCTCAGAAATTCATCACAAATTTGCCTTGAAACCGAGAACCTTGCTAGGACTCTATCGATGTCGATGGTTGTGAGGATCCTCTTTTTGATCAGGGACGCCCTTTGCGGGTTTTCACGAGCTGACCTCTCTCATTTTTCTTCTCACCATCGCTTATAGTGCTCTTTGCGAGTTTTCACTAACAAGACTCTCTCATCTTCCATTTCTCTGCTTACCATCGCCTCACGGTGCCCGTGTGGGTTTTCACCAATAAGACTCTCTCATTTTATTTCTCTCATTTTTTTGTATCAGATCCAAATAACTCTATCCTCCCATTTTGAACCTCTTTGTCGATTGATCAGAAGGACTTGGACAAGGTTTGGGGTAAAAAGAATTTGGATTGAATTACAACTTTGGAACCTTTCGGGCGAAACCATCGCCGGACCATTATAACACCTGCCCCAGTTTCACTTTTGGGAGAAATTTGGCTTTTTATTTTGGTGTGACTGAACCCCAGAGAGGTTGTCTATGTATCCTTTCGGAATCAAGTCGAACGTAGTTCAGGAAAATATTTTGTTTTTGTTTTTGTTTTTGTTTTGTTTTGTTTTCTTTTTCATTCTCTTTCTTTCTTTTTCATTTCATTTTCTTTTTTCCTCTCTCTTTTTTTTCATCTTTTCTCTTCTTCTTCTTTTTTTTTTCATTTTCTTTGCCTTTTCTTCCCTTTTTTTTATATTTCTCTTTTTTTTTTCTTTTTTTCAATAACACTTCCAGGTTCCAAAGAGGGTAATCAAAGAATGGGAGCCAGCTCAAAGGGTTTGCAAAGGATTGATAGTGTTTGGGTAGCGAGAATGAAAGCCTTCGTCATCCTAACCGGAGAATATTAGAACTATATGGAGGATCCAACATAGTACCTTTTCACTGCATTTGCCTTGACAGTTGTTTTAGGGACATTTCCTTCGATGTGTCCCAAGTACAACGCACTCTTTTGGCAGTACTCTTGTTGTAATGTATGGACCTTTCCAATTCTGGAACCAATTTTCCTTCAGTTGTTCAAACTCTTTGTTTTATTTCCTCAAACTTATCTTCTTTGCATTTCGACTCTTGATTCATTATTTCGAAGTCTGACAGCGTTTTGGGATCTGGGCATGAAGTCCGCAAGCATGTCATGTTATTGAAATCTACATTTAACAGAACTGAAAAGAGAATAAGAAAAACAACAAGATTAAGAAAAGAGACATTCCTGGACAATGAAATATTAATTTCATTTGATTTTTGATTTTTTTTTTGATTTTTTTTTAAATTTTTTTTTCAATTTTTGAAGGGAGAAGGGTTTACATCGGAAAGTAAGACAATAAAGTAAAATATCCGGATCACACCCTGAGATAATCCGGACGCAGAAAGGACAGCAAGATTGGCTACCGAGACTCCCGTCTGATGGGGAACTTTCAAGCTTGGCAACCGTTTTTTGGCTTTTCTTCAATTTCGGTCATGGATGCAATGGCCTTCAGTGCCGGATCACATTCCTCAGCTTCACAAATCATTCCGACCATTGGCCCGATGTTGTGGGCAGGCAACAGATTGTTCATCACATCAAGAGCTTCTTCATCCCGAAAAACGATTCTTTCAGCTTCAATCAAATCCTCAACTGCCCTTTTGAGGGTCCAACAGTCCTCTGTACTGTGTCCCACTGCTCCAGAGTGGTATTCACATATGGCATCAGCTCGGTGCGAGGGGGACTCGGGGTTTGGCCGGTTCGGGGCCACTGGCTGCAACAGATCTAGCCTGACTAGCTTTTGGAACAAGTTTGAATATGATTCACCAATAGGAGTGAACTAATTCTTTCTGAAAGGCTCTCTTGGGCGAGGGTTGTATTGGGAATATTTGATTGGGGATTATATGGAGCTTGGTAAGGATGGGCATTTTTGGGAGGTAGAGCTCGATTTTGTGTATAATGTTGTGGCCGCGTGCAAGGTTGCGCGTTCATCACCGCACACCAAACAAAACCAACCACCTGAACAGAACCTGGCTAATTTGCTCACACCAACAAACTTGTTAGTTTTGAGACATTTAACATATAGGAAATCGCACGTTGGGATACTATGCACCTAACAGTTAAATGCTTCTACCGTGTGCTTGAATGGTTGCATGTTTCATCCCGGCCTTAATTAACCCTTTCAGTATGTACCTCTCTTCTTTTATTTTTGCCTCTCTTTAATCACTCTTGATTTTTTCCATCTCGTTTTTGCCGCTCTTTTTTTTTTTTTTTGCACTCTCTTTTTCTCTTTCGTTTGTCACTTTTTTTTTGTCGCTCCTTTTTTTTTCTTTTTTTTTCACTCTTTTTTTTCTGTTTAACTTATTTTTTCACTCAACTTATTTTACGGCTATGATCGAATCCGATGGGGATTGCCTACGTATCATGACCACGCATGAATCAGATCTTGCGTAGTTCGGAAGATTGGGAATAAAGCAAATAGGCTAACTTTTTTTTTGGAATTTTTTTTTTTGAAAGAAATGCTTTAAAAGAAGAAGGGAAATATTTTTTTTCTGATGGATTTTTAATTTTTTATTTTGATTTTGATTTTTCTTTTATTTTGAAAGAAAGACTTCTAAAAATTCTTTTTCTTTTGATTGGAACTTTGGGAATTTCAAAAGTAAAAAGAAAATATTTTTGTTTGAATTTTTATTTGTTTTCTCTTTTTCTAAAGAAGAAAGAAAAAATATATTTTTTTGGAATTTGGAAGTTGCCTCTTAATTTTCGAAAGAGGGACTTTTTTTTTAAAGAAAATATTTTGAGTTTCGAGCTTTTATTTATTTACAAAAGTACTTCTAAAGAAAAGCAAAAATATTTTTTTGGACTTAAATTTTCCAAATTTTTTTTAATGACACTTATGAAAGAAAGACATCTAAGGAGTATTTTTTTTTTAATTATTGTTTCTGATTTTTTTTTGGATTTTTTTTTTGGAAATTCAAAATGAAGGAAACCCGTATTTTTGGATTTTGATTTTTGTTGATTTTCTTTTTTCGTATGAAAGACATTAGAAAGAAGGAAACCATTTTTGAGTTTTAAAAACTTCTTTTTTTTTTTGAATTTTCTAAGGAAAGATTTCTAAAGAAGGAACTAAAGGAAAATATTTTTTGGATTTTTGAAAATTGGGGTCGGAACCGATGAGGTTTGCCTACGTATCTCACATCCTGTGAGAATCAGACCCGCATAGTCCGGTCAGATTTGACAAAGCCAACTATTTTTGAAAACAAGACCTTTCTTTTCTTTTTTTCAACTTTTTCTCAAAAATTCGGCAGAGTTTCAGATTACCTACCTCTCACTCTTGATTTTTTTTCGATTTTCTTTTTTTCCTTTTTTTTCCGTTTTCTTTCCCTATTCTAGCAGCCAGTCAACATGCAAGCCAAAACAAACAGATACACAAGTAGCACGTAAGATGCATCAAGATGGTTTTTAATTTGGGTACACCTGTCCTAGACGGACTCAACCCCGTGTTGAGTCCCCAAGGTCAAATGCACGTGATGCAAACAAGCGTTCCTACTAGGGATCCGGCATGAGGCTATGTTATTGTAGGTTTAAAATCTGGGTGTATTGTTCTAGATCTGGCTTACCCGAGCGGACAGCTCGAGCCGGGGGGGGGGGGGGGGCAGCGTACCGGGAATACAGAAGCTTCACCGGCTTTGCAACTTGTCCAAACCTCGTTCTAAAATTGGGATATGACTCTAACAGAAAAGAAGTCACACGAAGTGCTCGCTTCCCAAATGATTTAGAAGACTCAGAGAGAAGAGGGTTTCGTAACAATTTATATACAGTCAAAACAATATCAAAGCAGTAAAAACCGACATTTAGCACATTAGGCTCAAACACGTAAAAATTAGATAATAAATAAAGCCAAGTATAACAGTTATTCTAAGCTCGAATTCTTGAACCCTGAACCAGAAGTTCTGGGTTCTCGTCCCCAGCAGAGTCGCCAGAGCTGTCACACCTCTTTTTTACACACCTGAAGGTAGTGCAAGGGAGTTTTTCCAATTTAAGTGACATTACTCGAAATGGGATTATTTATTTATTTTTATTCAGAGTCGCCACTTGGGATGGTTTATTTTGGTGTCCCAAGTCACCGATTTATTTTTAAATCCCAAATCGAGGAAAAATCGACTTTCCTTTTGAAGTCTGCGAACCAGAAATTCTGAATAAGGAATTCTGTTAACCCGAGGGAAGGTGTTAGGCACCCTCGGATTCCGTGGTTCTAGCACGGTAGCTTAAACTATTATGATTGGCCCATTATCTGATTTTAATACATGTTCTAACCTATGGTGCGATTTTAAACTTATTAACCGCTTTTTATTAATTTTAAAGAAGATTTAACGTCGTCTAAAACATGTCTTTGGACCGCGTCACATGAAATGCACCCGCAATCCGAAACACATTTTATTCAACGTTATTAAGATTTGGATTTGGGTCACATGAAATGCACATCCGAGTTTAGGAAAGTAACTTTTTAATAGCGTGCCTAAAGAAACTAAGCACTTTCATATTTGCGAGGGCCATGAAAATTCAACTAAATGGCACGCCTCGATTCTAAGGATTAAAATTAATTAAATGAGGGCCATGCATTTGAGATTTTATTTGGCACGGCACGCCTCAAATTATTTCAAAAGAAAGTATTCAACTAAAACAAACCACGGATGTTCATAATTAATTATTGGCGGAAATACATAAACGGCCCCTTCAAGTTGTCCTCAACGACCAGCTGAACACCCCAACTGATCAATTTACCATTTAGACACTTCAAGTGGCTATTAAGTATTTCAAGTAAACACTCGTTACTGATGTGGCATATGCGTGTTTTGTAACAAAGTGTTGGGCGTGTGAAGGTCATTTTTCAATTGTCAAATCCAAGAAAAAATTAATTAATTACAAGAAAATCCTCCATTCCTCCCCTACCCTCCCCCCCCCCACCCCTACCCCAAACCATCTTCTTGCTTTCCCCATCTGTGTCCCCCATTTTCGCAAATCAACCCCAAATATTGAAAGCAACAAGAATTGGCTACACTCCCCCAAAACATATCTTCTCACTTTCCCATCGTCTTCTTCAACAGATTCCGAACAAACCCAACATCAGTAGTCGACCAGACTTCTTCGAGCACACTTCGAACAGACCCAAAAAAATCAACAGACCCAAAAATTTCGAACAGACCCATCTTCTTCAATAAACTTTGAACGGACCCAGAAATTTGGTCTTCTTCAAACAGACCCGGTCATCGTCTTCTTCAAAAATTTGGAATCAAAGCCTATCGAATCAACTGCAATTATAACGACCCGACTGGTCGTTTTGCATTTCCAAACCCCGTTCCCTTAAATAATACTTTCCGCACTTGCTTTAGCTAATTTATGACTTGCGGGGACGGGTGGTTCGGAAGTTAGAAGAGTTTTGAGCAAGAATAAGCCTAGTTGTTTCTTTAAGTTTCTTTAAAAAGGACAAGTTTGACTTCGGTCAACATTTTGGAGAAACGGACCCGGAATCATGATTTGGCAATTTCTGAGGGTCCGCGGGAAAATATGGGACCTGGGCATATGCCCGAAATCGAATTCCGAGGTCCCTAGCCCGAGTAATGAATTTTTTTCGTGAAATTGTTAAGTTAAAGTTTAAAGATTTAAATAAACTAAGAAATCATTGTCTTCATAGGTATCGGGTTCGAATTTCAATTCCGAAACTTGGTACAAGTCCGAAATATCAGTTAAGACCTACCCGTAAAATTTGGTGTCCATCCGAGTAGTTTAAGGGCGTTTTGACCCGTTGAAGGAGAATTAAGAACTTGAAGTTCAATGAATTGATTCATTTGGTTTTGGGGGTTGATTCCTCAATTTAGCGTTGTTTTGAGTGTTTCCAGGGTTCGAGTAGGTCCGCCTCGTGATTTCAGACTTGTCGGTATGTTCGGGCGGGGCTCGGTAGCGCCGAGCGTCAAATGGTCGAGGTTCGAGTGAAGTTGAAAACTTAGGAAAAAGCTTCATCTGCTGCTTCTGTCATAACCGCTTCTGCGGTCCTCGGTCGTTTATCGCAGAAGCGGAAGGGGCCAGGCCCAGGGGAAACCGCAGGAGCGGACCCCTGACCGCAGAAGCGGTCCATCCGCCCAGGCCCAGAACTGCAAAGCGGTGGCCTTTCCGCTTAAGCGGCCTCGCAGAAGCGGGGTTTAGACCGCAGAAGCGGCCAGGCCCCCTCTGCCTTCTCCGCAAAAGCGGCTCGCTTCCGCAGAAGCGGGATTCCTTCCGCAGAAGCGGAAATCACTGGGGCCAGAAGGGTTTGGACCTATTCTTGATATCGAAATTGTGGGTTGGTGCTCGTTTGGCTACGAATTGAGGGTTTGGTCCTATTCTTGATATCGGAAGTGCACTTCGGAGCGAGGTGAGTCTCCTTTCTAACCTCGTAAGAGGGAATTGTCCCCTTAGGATTAATGTTTGAATGTTTATTGCTAAATGCGGGGACTACGCACGTGTTAGGTGACGAGAGCCCGTGCATAGCTACTACTATGATAAATATCCGGGTAGCTTAGGACCTACAACATGCCTATTAAATATATCTCTTATGTTAAATCGTTGTTATGAACACCTAGCGTGTACTAGAGACTTAAAAGGGGGATAGGAGTATACCTGTATAGTTAATTAAATTTGATTCGGTATTCTTGACCATTTATGTGCCGTGTGTGTGAACTTGATATTTCATCATTATTTGTGGATCGAGCCGATCGCCTCGGTATGAATAGATGCATCTATAGGCGCGCCGTCGACCCTCGGCAAGTGCACAGTTTATTTCTGTTGGATCGGGTCATCGCCTCGGTATTATGTGCGCATGTTAATTGTGGAAAAGCCTATACATGCTTTATTTTGCCATTATCTCATATGATAAATTATAAACTTGATGCTGTGAAGTTCTTGACTTATACCACTTGCCATAAACTGTTGATATTTGTAAATCCCATGATTTGAATACATCATACTTATATACATGTATATTAATTGACCTTAGTAAGTATCGAGTCGACCTCTCGTCTCTACTTCTTCGAGATTAGACGGGATACTTACTGGGTACATATTGTTTATGTACTCATGCTGCACTTCTGTACTTAAATGTACAGGATTTGAGGCAGGTGGATCCGGACATCACTCTGGTGCATATCAGTGAGCGCATCTGGGACTTTTACGGTGAGCTGCACTCCCTTCTTGCCGATCTGCAGCCGAAGAAGTCTTCCTTGTATTTCTTTTTGTTTTTGTTGTTTCTGTCTATCCTGATTCAGACAGTAGGATAGGGCATTATTCATTTTGTGTATATTCTACTAGTTGCCCGTAGCTTGTGACACCAGGTTCTGGCACACACAGTAGTAAACGTTATTTTGGGTTGTAAAACTGTCTTTACATTTTATTGATCCTTACTGGTTTATGACTCTAATTGGGGAAAAAATCTATTATAATGGTCTTTGGTAAGGGTGACATGAGAATTTAATTCTACTTCCGCGTTGGCTGGCCTGACAAATGGTGTCGGGCGCCATCATGACCTATTATGGAAAATGGGTCGTGACAACATGGTATCAGAGCACTAGGTTCACGTAGGTCTCACAAGTTACGGGCAAGCCTAATAGAGTCTTGTAGATCGGTACGGAGACGTCTGTATTTATCTTCGAGGGGCTATAGGGTGTTAGGAAAGACTACTCTTTATTCATTTTCCATCGTGCAGTGGTCAGTATACTAAGTTTCCTCTTCTATTCTCTCACAGATGGTGAGGACTCGTGCCGCCGACGTTCCGGACCCGGGAGGAGCTGCTCCCCCCGTTGCCAGAGGCCGAGGTAGAGGCCGGGGGAGGGCACCGGCCCGCGGTAGGGGACGAGGGCGTCCCAGAGCTATTCCAGATGCACCACCAGCAGACCCTGCGAGGGATCCCACTACTGAGGAGCAGGGCGAGGCGCCCGCAGCTGTGCCTACTCCGGCGGATTTCATGACTGCGCCGGGATTTCAGGAGGTCATGGGCCGTATGCTCCGGTTCATGGACACCATGACTCAGGCTGGTTTATTTCCAGCAGACCCAGCTGCTTCGCAGGCAGGAGGGGGAGCACAGACCCCTACTGCTCAGGCTCCAGGTCATGCAGCCGCGGTATATCAGACTCCGGGTGCAGTACCCGCAGAGGGGGTTTCGCCAGTGCTGCAGAGGTACCCCAGCCTAGGCCAGCTGTGGAGTTCGATCCGCAGAAGTTACTAGACAGATGGACCAGACTTCACCCTCCAGTCTTCGGAGGTGAGCGTCATGAGGACGCTCAGGATTTCATCGACAGGTGCAGGGACAGACTGCACGCTATGAGGATATTGGAGTCGCATGGAGTCGACTTCACTACTTTTCAGCTTGAGGGCAGGGCCCGTAGATGGTGGCAGTCCTATGTTCTTGGTAGGCCCGCCGGTTCTCCTCCCATCACTTGGGGTCAGTTCGTACAGTTGTTCCTGGACAGGTATATTCCGCCCTCTGAGAGGGAAGAGCTGCGGTATCAGTTTGAGCACCTTGAGCAGGGTCAGATGTCTGTGACCGACTACGAGGCGAGGTTTTCTGAGTTATCTCGCCATACACTTATGATACTTCCTACAGATGCAGAGAGAGTGCGGAGGTTTGTCGCCGGATTGCAGCCCAGTATTCGATCGAGTATGGCCCGAGAGGTGGAGATAGGTACAGAGTACCAGCTTGTGGTCGAGATTGCTCGCCGGATTGAGGGATATCGTTAGAGGGGTAGGGAGCAGATTCAGCAGGACAAGAGAGCCAGATTCTTTGGAGAGTTCAGAGGTGCCCCAGCTAGGGGCAGAGGTCAGTATGGGAGGGGTCAGCCCAGTAGGCCCCCATCTTCAGCACCACCACCTCCCGCCCGGGGTGCTCCAGCACGCCCCTATTTCAGTGCCATGCCAGAGAGTTCCTACCGCCCGCCAGCTATTCAGGGTTCTTCCAGTGGGTATTCAGGTCCTCAGAGTTCTTCTGGTCCCTACTTCAGTGCTATGCCGGAGACTTCATATCGCCCACCGGCTATCCAGGCTCCTCCCACGGGGTCTACGAGTCATCAGGGACAGTCATCAGGGCAGCAGGTTGCCGCACCACGTTGTTTTGAGTGCGGTGACCCAGGCCACATGAGGAGATACTGCCCCAGGCTTAGGGGCAAGGCAGTACAGCAGGGGCAACAGCCCATGACTCCAGCACCAGCGGCCCAGCCACCTAGAGGTGGAGGGCAGAGTGGTAGAGGCCGATCCAGAGGTGGAGGCCAGACAAGGAGAGGTCAGCCAGCTACTCCTCAGTCAGGTGGAGGCCAGACAGCCGGTGCTCCAGCTAGATTCTATGCCCTTCCAGCCAAGTCGGATGCATTGGCCTCAGATGCCGTCATCACAGGTATTATCTCCGTCAGCGGTAGAGATGCATCGGTATTATTTGATCCAGGGTCCACTTATTCTTATGTATAATCTCTGTTTGATCGTTTCCTGGCTATTTCTCCTGAGCCTTTGGGTGCTCCTGTTCATGTGTCCACTCCTGTGGGTGATTCTGTGGTTGTGAACCGGGTCTACCGGTCTTGTGTGGTTACTTTCTGTGGTCTTGAGACTAGAGCAGATCTCCTGCTACTCGCTATGATCGATTTTGAGGTTATTCTGGGCATGGATTGGTTATCTCCATATCACGCCGTTCTAGATTGCCATGCCAAGACTGTTTCTCTAGCGATGCCAGGGTTGCCGAGATTGGAGTGGAAGGGTTCCACAGTTGATACGCCTAGCAGGGTCATTTCTTTCCTGAAGGCTCAGCGCATGGTGGAGAAGGGATGTTTGGTTTATCTAGCTTATGTGCGAGACACCACCGCAGAGTCTCCGACGATTGATTCAGTGCCAGTAGTCCGAGAGTTCGTCGATGTTTTTCCTTCTGATCTTCCTGGCATGCCTCCGGATCGTGATGTTGATTTCTGTATTGATTTGGCTCCAGGCACTCAGCCTATATCTATCCCACCGTACCGTATGGCTCCTAAGGAGCTGAAGGAGCAGTTGGAGGAGTTGTTAGCAAAGGGGTTTGTTAGGCCCAGTGTATCGCCTTGGGGTGCACCAGTGCTATTCATGAAGAAGAAGGATGGGACTATGCGGATGTGCATTGATTACCGCCAGTTGAACAAAGTCACCATCAAGAACAAGTATCCATTGCCCCGTATTGATGATTTGTTCGATCAGTTGCAGGGTGCTAGGGTGTTCTCTAAGATCGACTTGAGGTCAGGGTATCATCAGCTGAAGATTCGGGATTCGGATGTTCCGAGACTGCATTCAGGACTAGGTATGGCCACTATGAGTTTCTGGTGATGTCCTTCGGCTTGACTAATGCTCCAGCGGCATTTATGGATTTGATGAACAGGGTGTTCAGGCCCTATATTGATTCTTTTGTCATCGTCTTTATTGACGACATCTTGATATACTCACGTAGCCTGGGGGAGCATGAGCAGCATTTGAGAGTAGTGCTTCAGACCTTGCGAGAGCAGAAGCTTTATGCTAAGTTCTCCAAGTATGAGTTTTGGCTAGAGTCAGTAGCATTCTTGGGGCATGTAGTGTCAGCAGAGGGTATCAAGGTGGATCCCAAGAAGATTGAGGCAGTTCAGAGTTGGCCACGTCCTACTTCAGTGACCGAGACAGGAGCTTCTTGGGTTAGCAGGCTATTACCGGCAATTTGTGCAGGGCTTTTCATCTATTGCATCACCTCTGACCAGATTGACCCAAAAGGGGGCCCCGTTCTGTTGGTCCGATGATTGTGAGGAGAGCTTCCAGAAGCTCAAGACGGCCTTGACTACGGCACCAGTTCTTGTATTGCCTTCCGGTTCAGGGATGTATACAGTGTATTGCGACGCTTCTCGCGTTGGCTTGGGATGTGTATTGATGCAGGAAGGGCGAGTTATTGCATATGCTTCACATCAGCTGAAGGTTCATGAGAAAAATTACCCTGTGCACGATCTAGAGTTGTCGGCGATTGTTTATGCTCTTAAGATATGGAGGCATTATTTATATGGAGTGTCATGTGAGGTTTATACAGACCATCGCAGCTTGCAGCATTTGTTCAAGCAGAGGGATCTTAATTTGAGGCAGCGCAGGTGGCTTGAGTTACTAAAGGATTATGACATTACCATTCTTTATCACCCAGGCAAGGCAAATGTGGTCGCGGATGCCTTGAGTAGGAAGGCAGAGAGTATGGGTAGCTTGGCATTCATTCCTGCTGAGATGAGACCATTAGCTTTGGACATTCAGTCTTTAGCTAACAGACTCGTGAGATTGGACATTTCAGAGCCCAGCCGAGTTCTAGCATGTGTGGTTGCTCAGTCTTCGTTATTGGGGCAGATTAAGGCCCGCTAGTTCGATGATCCACATTTGGCGGCCCTCAGAGAGACGGTACTTCAGGGAGGTGCCTAGGAGATTTCTATTGGCGAGGATGGTGTGTTACGGCTTCAGGGCCGTGTATGTGTTCCTAATGTTGATGGCTTGAGAGAGAGGATTCTGGAGGAGGCCCACAGTTCGAGGTACTCCATTCATCCAGGTGCCACGAAGATGTATCGTGACTTGAGGCAGCATTATTGGTGGCAGAGGATGAAGAAGGACATTGCGGANCCTATATATACAAAAATTTGTTCTTTGAATTATTAAATGTTAAATTAGTTGATTATTATTATAAAACATTGCATATATTATCTTAAAATTGTCAAGTAGTTTATTTTTCAACACCATACTTGCCTTAACCTCATTGCAAACTACTCAAATTGCATTCCAATTCAAATTCGAATATCATATTAATTTGTTAGTAATAGTGATTTTTTAAAAACGACACATAATGTAAATTAAAAAAATATTCTAAGATATCCTTATCTTATAATCTATGTATTTGAGTTGAAAAAAGATATATTTGAAATCGATGAGATTAACTTTCAAAATTTTTATACTCAACAAAGATGAAACATAAGAAGAAATTTGTTGTCATCTTTTATTTCTCGATCTTTCTAACATTTTTTTCAATATTTATTTTTTTTTATCTTATTTTTTATGTCATTATTTCTTTTGTTATAAAAAATTAATTTATTTCACTATAAAAGGATGAGTTTTAATAAAAATTTTCTACATGTGAACTTTAATTATATTTTGGTCTTTTGTTGAAATTATTTCATATTTTTCTTTTGGCTTTATCTAATCAGCCTAAATAGGTGCTCACCCGACCACTTAAATTAAAAACTTGAATGATGTGTAATTTATATATTGTCACGTACCCGGATTTCCCACCCTCGGGAGTCGTAATGGCGCCTACTAATGGGAGCTAGGCAAGCCAATTATTAATATTTCTCTCAACATCATTAATAGTATAAAAGTAAGAACGAGGCAATTAATATAAAAGCAGAAGTCCCGAAAATATAAATATCTGAAACCAGTGCGGAAATTCAAATACACCTCTACCCAGATCTGGTGTCACTAACTCACCGAA
>NW_017670590.1:555729-556602 GCF_001879085.1 Nicotiana attenuata
AATTTGTTGGGAGTTAGGATGCAGGTTAATTTGGAGAAATGGAATGAGGGAAAGTTGATGGGTGAAAGAAAGAAGATGAAAGGAGGGGGGGGGGGGGTAGGGTTTCAGCGCTGGCTTGGTTAATTAGAAGTAAGGAAAAATATTTTTTTTGGCTTTAAATGTATTCCTTTTTTTTTGGTAATTCAAATTACACGTGTCGTTTTCTAATTGGTTCATTTGACACATCATTAGCAAGTGTAACTCACGCATAGAGTTTGCTGCACTCGAGTGTTTACTTGATACACTTAATAGTCACTTGAAGTGTCTAAATGGTAAATTGATCAGTTGGGGTGTTCAGCTAGTCGTTGAGGACAACTTGAAGGGGCTGTTTATGTATTTCGCCTTAATTATTTCCTAAACCAATTTGAGATTGTTGCGAGGGTCTCATAGTATGGAATTTGTTGTGGGGAAGTGTAACATTCAGCTATTATTGTCTATTACATTAAAGACCATCACTCATAAGATTGCAAAATGAAATAAGTTATTGAAAATAAGAAAGGATATTACTGCAACGATCCATATTACTCCTATAATAAAGCATAGAGACTATCCTAAAAAGGAAAGAACTTTAACAACAATACAATCACATCCGGTTAACAGAGAAGCAACGTAGAGGATTTTAGTGCTTACATTTTGTGTTCTATGGAATTACATTTATTAATATTAATAAATTTTATTAATATTTTAAGCACTAAAATATTAATAAAATTTATCAATTACATTTTGTGTTCTATGGAAGAATGTCCTCTACGTTGCTTCTCTGTTAACCGTATGTGATTGTATTGTTGTTAAAGTTCTTTCCTTTTTAGGATAGTCTCTATGCTTTATTATAGG
>NW_017670591.1:0-15129 GCF_001879085.1 Nicotiana attenuata
AATCGGTCCTATTTGCATTGACCGTTTTAGACAGAATATTCTTGATTTCCCTGTTTGAGACTTCAACTTGGGCACTCGCCTGAGGATGATAAGGAGTAGACACTTTGCGGTTGACACCATACTTGGCAAGCAAGGTGTCAAAAGCTCTATTGTAAAAATGCGATCCTCCATCACTTATAATTGCACGAGGAGTGCCAAACCTTATAAAAATGCTCTTCTTTAGAAATGCAACCACACTCCTAGCTTCATTGTTGGGCAAAGCCACGGCCTCGACCCATTTTGAAACATAATCAACCGCCACAAGAATGTAGGTGTTCCCACACGAGCTTACAAATGGGACCATGAAATCAATACCCCACACATCAAAAATATCCACCTCTAGAATGGTGTTGAGAGGCATCTCATCTTTCTTCAAAATACCACCCGCTCTTTGACATTCATCACACCTCTCACAAAATAACTTGCATCTTTATACAAAGTTGGCCAATAAAACCCACAACTAAGAACCTTCAAAGCTGTCCTCGCCCCGCCATGATGGCCACCATAGGGAGAGGAATGACAAGCCTCTAGATACTAAACTGCTCCTCCTCACGAACACACCTCCGGATCACTCCATCGGTGCAAATCTTGAACAAGTACAGCTCATCCCAATAAAAATCCAAACTATCCCGTTTGAGCTTCTTCCTTTGGTTAGAAGAGAGCTCACACGGGATGATACCAGTCACAAGAAAATTAGCAATATCCGAAAACCATGGCATATCACTCATCGACACAGAAAGTACCTGCTCATCGGGAAATGCATCATTGATCTCTAGGCCATCACACGGCCTCCCTTCCTCCTCCAAGCGCGACAAATGATCCGCCACTTGGTTTTCACTACCTTTCCGGTCCATAATTTCCAAATCAAACTCTTGAAGTAACACTTTGAAGTCTTTCTTCGTCATCAAATACCTAAGAGTTGCATGATCAGTGTGCACTATTACCTTGGCTCCCATAAGATATGGCCAAAAAATTTCCATTGCGAACACAAGAGCCAACAATTCTTTCTCAGTTACCGTGTACTTCCTTTGAGCCTCGTTCATTGTCTTGCTCGCATAGTACACCGGATGAAATATTTTGTTCACTCTTTGACCCAAAACTGCCCCAACCGCAACATCACTCGCGTCACACATGAGCTCGAAAGGCAAGCTCCAGTTGGGTGCAGTAATAATAGGGCTGGTGGTCAACTTATACTTGAGAAGTTCAAAGGCCAGCATACATCCCTCATCAAACACGAACTTTGCATCCTTTTCTAGAAGCTTGCACAAAGGATTCACTACCTTCGAAAAATCCTTGATAAACCGCCGATAGAACCCCGCATGCCCAAGAAAACTTCTAACCCCCTTGACAGAAGTGGGGGGAGGAAGCCTTGAAATCACCTCAATTTTGGATTTGTCAACCTCAATACCATGCTTTGAAATTTTATGACCCAACACTATGCCCTCCTCAACCATGAAGTGGCATTTTTCCCAATTGAGCACAAGATTGGTGTCCTCACACCGGCCAAAACCCTATCAAGATCTTCAAACACTCATCAAATGAATCACCCACAACACTAAAGTCATCCATGAACACCTCCAAAATATCTTCCACCATATCGGTGAAAATGGCCATCATACACCGTTGGAATGTTGCCGGTGCATTGCACAACCCAAAGGGCATCCGAGAAAAAGCAAAGGTGCCATATGGACAAGTAAAGGTGGTCTTCTCATGATCCTCCAAAGCAATCAAAATTTGATTGTACCCCGAATAGCCATCCAAAAAATAATAGAAGGCACGCCCAGCAAGACGATCAAGCATCTGGTCAAGGAAAGGCAATGGGAAGTGATCCTTACGGGTCACCTTATTCAGCTTGCGGTAGTCCATGCACACCCTCCATCCAGTCACTGTCCAGGTTAGAATAAGTTCATTATGAGCATTGGTCACCACGGTCATACCACCCTTCTTCGGCACACACTGCACCGGTGAAGTCCACGAGCTGTCAGAGATAGGATACACCACTCCAGCATCTAACCACTTGATTACCTCCTTTTTCACAACTTCTTGCATTGCCTCGTTCAACCTCCTTTGATGTTCCAAGGAGGGTTTTGCATCATCTTCAAGAATAATCTTGTGCATACAGAATATGGGGCTTATTCCCCGAATATCAGCTAAAGTCCATCCAATTGCCTTCTTCCGCTTTTTGAGCACCACCAAAGTGGCATCTACCTGCATGTTAGTAAGACAAGAGGAAAGAATAACTGGCAAAGTTGAACTAGGGCCTAAGAATTCATACCTGAGGTGTGGAGGTAATGGCTTCAACTCCAACACCGGAGGCTCCTCAATTGAAGGCTTTGTTGGAGGAGTCTTTCTATTTTCAAGATCCAGAGAGAGTTTCCTAGGCTCATAAGAATAAGAGCCCATTCCATGTAAAGCATTCACGCACTCCACTTGGCCCGCATCATCATTGACATCAAGATTCAACAATACGGCCTCCAGAGGGTCCTCCACATTGATCATTGCACTAGTATCATCAATTGTCACAGTCGTGACAAGATCCACAAATTAGCACACTTCGGTACAATTGGGCTGCTTATTGACTTGCACACATGAAAAACCACTTTTTCATCACCCACCCGGAAAGTGAGTTCCCCTGCTTCCACATCAACTAAGGCCTTCCCCATAGCAAGGAAAGGTCTCCACAATATGATCGGAACTTCATAATCTACCTCACAATCCAAGATCACAAAATCAGCCGGCAAGATAAATTTGTCCACCCGGACGAGAACATCATCTATTATACCCAAAGGCCTCTTCATCGATCTATCTGCCATTTGCAACCTCATGGAAGTCGGCCTCGGTTGCCCAATACCCAACGTCTTGAAAACTGAGTAGGGCATCAAGTTGATACTCGCCCCCAAATCACATAGAGCTTTGGCAAAGTCTGTACTCCCAATAGTGCAAGGAATGGTGAAAGCACCAGGATCCTCCAACTTCGGGGCTATTGAATGTACTATAGCACTAACTTGGTGGGTCATCTTGATAGTTTCACAGTCCATGGATCTTTTCTTTGTCACCAGATCTTTCATGAATTTAGCATAGCCAGGCATTTGCTCCAAAGCCTCCACCAAAGGCACATTAATGGATAAGCTCTTTATCATGTCAATGAACTTTTTGAATTGATTCTCATTTTTATGCTTTGCTAGCCTCTGAGTATAAGGTGGAGGTGGCCTAGGCAAGGGTGCCTTGGCTTTTAGCACAACCGGCTCCGGCATGTCTATTACATGTTACCTAGACGGGTTCACGTCATTCTGTGTTTCCACCTCGGCATCTTGAATATCAATCCTCACATCTTCATTCACATTTTCATCAATCACATTCTCAACCACCAAAGGAACTTCATCTTCTTGCAACTCAACTTCATCACTCAAAATTTGCTTTTGTTTGGAGGCATTCACATCACCGTCTCGTCCACTCCTTGTAGTTACTGCTATAACATGATTGTTCCCACCCTTTGGGTTAGCTGCCGTATCACTCGGTAGAGCCCCCTTAGGGTGAGTATTCAAACACTGTGAGATTTGGCCTAGCTGAACCTCCAAATTTCTGATTGAAGTGTTGTGAGAAGCCAATTGCGCACCGGAGTCAGCATTCTTTTTCATCATCTGTTCAAACATCATTTCAATTCTCCCCATGTCACTGTTGGAAGAACTAGGATCATGGGATGGAAAAGGCGGTGGATTGCTCGGTTGTTGGTACATTGGGGGCCTTTGAAAGCCTTGCTCCTGATTTCCCTGGTTGTTGTTCCATCCACCCTGGTTGTTGTTTCCACCCCAATTGTTGTTGTTGCCCCAGTTTCCTTGATTGTTTCGATTGTTGTTTTGATTGCTCCAATTTGGATTTGGATTATTTTTCCCCCAATTGTTGTTCCCTTGTTGTTGATTGTTCCAATTGTTGTTGCCTTGTTGTTGGTTACCCCAATTGCCTTGGGATCTCCATTGTTATTGTTGGTTAGAAGAAATGCCCCTTTGGCCTTGATAATTATTCACGTATTGCACCTCTTCATTCTGCCCATCATGACCATCATCTTGGAATCCACCACAATCATTGTCAAATTGATCCGAACTCCCTTGGTTTTGTTTACCTCTTTGTCTTCTATTGTTCACTAGCATGTTGACACCCTCCATGGCATTCACTTGGCGAGGATTTTGAACTTGTTGTAACTGTGCCTTTGCTAATTGGTTCATTGTTGTTGTAAGTTCAGCTATAGCCTGCCCATGGTCATGTATTGTGAAAGTGAGTGACCGTGGGGTCACCCTGTGGCACATTGTCCCTACTTTGCCAAGTGGAGGACGTGTCAGCCATCTCGTCAAGAATAGCACAAGCTTCATCATAAGGCAGCTTCATGAAATTACCCCCAGCAAGTTGATTCACTATGCATTGATTTGTTGTGTTGCTGCCCCGGTAGAAGGTCTGTTGAATAATCGCCTCGGTCATATCATTGTTGGGGCAATCCTTCACCATGGTTCTATATCTCTCCCAAATCTCGTGTAATGGCTCGGTGGGCTCCTGCTTGAAAGCCAAGATATCATCCCGCAATGCTGCCATGTGCCCCGAAGAGAAAAACTTGGCAATGAACTTATCCGCCAACTCATCCCAAGTAGTGATGGAATGGTTGGGAAGTCCCTCAAGCCAACCCAATGCCTTCCCTCTAAGTGAAAATGGGAAGAGTCTCAACCGAAGTGCATCCTCGGACACATTGGTTTGCTTGCTCCCCCAACAAGTATCCACGAACCCCTTGAGATGTTTGTAAGCATTCTGAGTGGGAGCACCCATGAAATACCCTCGCTGCTCCAACAATGTCAGCATCACATTAGTAATTTGAAAATTGCCCGCCGGATCCGGGGCGGGACAATTGCACTAGCATAGCCTTGGTTGGGAAGTACTCGAGGAGCCACTCTTGGAGGTGGCGGAGGAGGGTCTGGAATATTTTCATTTGCATTGGCCTGGCAGCCTCTACGTTGTCCTTGAGGCACAAGAGGCACCTCATCATCTCCGACATCTTCTACCTCATCCCCCGCAATCACATTTCCAAGAGGGTCATTGTTGTTTGCTGCCATTTGTACCTGAAGTTGTGACACACACAAATTAGTAACACAGAAGGAAAGAAGAACAATACACAAAACTATCTAGATAGATAGCCAAAATCGTTAGCTCCCCGGCAACGGCGCCAAAAAGTGATCGAGGCCAACCCTGTACTACTATAAAGTAGCAAGAGTGGTCGAAGTAGCTTTAACCCGAGAAGGTCGGGATCGATTTCCACAGGGAGCTAGAGATGGGAATTGAGTTTCTATCTAAATTGGAGTTGCATAATTGTTCCTAATTTCACTTCTAAACATATTTGGTTTTGATATTACTTCTAAATTTATACTACTAAGATGTTAAATTAAGCTTAGTTAAGCTAAGAGTAGACTATTGAAGGTTGTCTAATTAGTTAAAAGGCACTAGGGGAGTGACTTTCTCCTAGGTGGGTACTTGACGGGTTCTCGTATCTAAGGCTAGGTTGTCATATTTGGGGATTATGATATAACCATTGCACGATTCTACTCACTCTATACCTCTCGGTAGTTAGAGTGATTTTGCCCTAATTGACTTTCTCAAGATCAATTGGGTATGATCTTTTTTGTGCAAGCAATTGAGGTTCAAGTCGGGTATTACTATCTCTAGGTTTAACCCTTTAATTGGGGCTATCAATATCTTGAGTATGCCCCAATTCCTTGTTGGACTAATTTTTATAGACTTGGGCTCTTTCTCAAGAAGAGCCCAAGTCAACTAGGCATAAACTAGTGTTTGCAACCACTAATTTAACCTTAAACCCATAAATTAGTCCAAATATAAAACACCCATAGACATTGAAGCCTTAAAACACAAGACCCATCAATTACCCACACTAGGGTTGAGCCACAACCCTAGCTGATGGGTCTAGCTACTCATGATAATAGAGGAAAATAAAAAATAGATAAAGAAAAACCCATAATATTTAATTACTAACTAAAACATGAAGATTCAATGATAAAACTATTGTAAAATTACTCAAAATGGTAGAAGGACACTATTCACGAGCGCAACTCAGCTTAAAATTGTAACTGATGACCTAAAAATGGGAAAAGAAACTATTTATACTAGGCCAAAAATTCTGGACAAAAATACCCCCTGCGGGGCTAGTGCGGACCGCACTAAGGCTCTTGGATGAAATTTTTGCTCTCTGAACTTGGCCACTGCGGGCCGCATAAAATGCACCGCGGCTGCGGTGGCTTCTGTTGCAGTCCGCACAAAATGGACCGCGGACCACATTGGTAATGTTCCCCCAACTTGGCAACACTCTGAACTTGAGCTTTGCGGACCGCACAAAATCGAGTGCGGCCGCAATGAAGTCAATGCGGTCCGTATGAAATGTTTTGCGGCCGCATTGCTTGGCTGCCTGAAATGAGCACTCTCTGAACCTCCTCTTTGCGGACCGCACAGAATGGAGTGCGGCCGCATTGGTCCAGTTATACTGAGCTTGGACTTGTTCTTGGTACTTGTGCATGTTTCACTCCTTTTTGAGTTGGTTTTGACGAATTGTCACCTCGTTGACCAAACCCTGCAATCAAGTACAACATGTGAGCCTTTGGAACTATTTTGTACACCTTTCTAATCAAAACTCAAGTAAGAAGGAGTGTAAAATGCATCATAATCCCTAGTTATCAGTTGCACGCGGCAACAGTATTATACGATTGGGATCGGGTTGTACGCCGCAATAAGAAAGAATAAAAGTGAATATTGATTCTTATGGTGAGAACGAGATTAAAAGCACGAAGGGTGATGCTGTGCACTTGTTACTGTTTCCTTATTCTTGCTGATATGAAATTATGGTGTTCTTTATTCTTCTCTACTGAAATTATGTTAGTACTTGATATTCCCCGCAGCATGTTCCCCCTTCCCATCTTTAACTGCTAGTTTCTATTATCGTTATTTGTCGTATATGATTTAACCGCACAGGTTTATTTGGTAGTCTTGTCCTAGCCTCGTCACTACTTCGCCGAGGTTAGGCTCGATACTTACCACCACATGGGGTCGGTTGTGTTGATACTACACTCTGCACTGTGTGCAGATCCCGGTGCTAGAGCATTTGGACCACAGTGAGGTTGCTGCCTTCAGTCCAGCGGAGACCCCAGGTAGTCCTGCAGACGTCCGCAGGCCTTGGCGTCCCCTTCTATCCTATTTCCTTCTGTTCTTACTTATTTCAGAGACAGACATGTATTTTTCTTTTATCGGACCCTATTTGTAGCATTCTTAGATAGTATGTGAGATCATGAAACCAATTCTGGGTGGATTACCTTATGGAACCGTATTTGTATTAAGTTAAATTGTTGAATTTCATCTTCCACACTTTTTATTCCGTCGTTGAGCATATGTTAACTTGTGAAATTGTTAAAAGATAAGGAAAAAGGATAATAAAATCTGTAATTGTCGGCTTGCCTAGCTTTCACTAGTAGGCGCCATCACGACTCCCGAGGGTGGAAAATCCGGGTCGTGACAAGAATGAAAACTTAAGCATGTTTAGTGTCAAGTATTAGGAAAATGAACAAAAGAATTTAAGTATGAAGTTCATAAAATATTTATTAGAAAATTACAAACTATAGGACAAAAAATTTAAGCATGTTTAGTCTGAAGTTTTAACAAATGTACAAAAATACTTCAGCTTGTTTATAATGAAACTCGAAAAAAAGCTCATGAAAAAACTGTTCAATGCAGGACAAAACTTAAGCATGTTTTGGTGTGAAGTTTTAGCAAATGAACTAAATAACTTCAGCATGCATTAAATAAAATTCATTAGAAAATTACATACTGCAGGAGGAAAACTTCAGCACCTTTGTCCTTAAGTTTTTGGAAATGAACTAAACAACTTCAGCATTTTTATGCTGAAGTAAATCTTTTTGTACGTTATTTTTTATATTAATTCTCATCAAATAACAGAAGGAAAAACATAATTGTTCCTTCAGAATAATACTACAAACCTTCAGCATTGTTGGTATGAAGTTTTAGCGAATGAACTAAATAACTTCAGCATGCATTAAATAAAATTACATACTGCAGGAGGAAAACTTCAGCACCTATGTCCTGAAGTTTTTGGAAATAAACTAAACAACTTCAGTATTTTTGTGCTGAAGAAAATCTTTTTGAGCGTTACTTTTTTATATTAATTCTCATCAAATAACAGAAGGAAAAACACAATTCTTCCTTCAGCATAATACTACAAAACTTTAGCTTTGTTGGTATGAAGTTTTAGCAAATGAACTAAATAACTTCAGCATGCTTTACCAAAAATTCACTGAAAAATAACATAATGAAAGACAAAAACTTTAGCATTTTAGTCCTGAAGTCATAGAAAATGAACTAAAAAACTTCAGCTTTTTAGACTGCAAGACAATTGCTTCAACAATTTTGGTGTGAAGTTTTAGCAAATTATGTAAAAATTTCAGCTTATTTTGTATGAAATTTTAGCAAATGAACTAAATAACTTCAGCATGCATTAGCAAAAATGCACTGAAAAATTACAAAATACAGGATAAAAGCTTCGGCATGTTTGTCCTAAAGATTTAGCATGTTTGTCCTAAAAACATCATTATGTTTGTCCTCGTGAGAAAACTATTGAATGCAGGACAAAACTTCACCATGTTTATCCTGCATTCAACAGTATCCATTAGCAAGAATTTTTTGCTTGAACTTGAAACAACTTCACGGTAAATTAGGTTTAACGTGAAAAATCTTCTGCTACAGTAGCATGATATTTTAGCTTGTATTTGATTAAAACTTTAGAATTCAACGTGAAACAACTGTATTTTATATGTTTCATGCAAAGTTTTTGAAGATCTATCAGTGAAAAGTCAAACAACTTCATGCAAGTGTGATTAAATTAACATAAGTGAAAAAATGTATGCGTTGATTGAATTAAAACTTAAAAAGCAAGATGAATTACGAAAATAATTGCAGAAACATATATCATGAAAGATCAATCAGTTTCAAAAACTAATTTGACTTCTGAAGAGGAATTGCAATACTGACAAAGGAATTTGAATCTATTTCAACTTTCTGGTTTCGTGATTATGGCAGATGTGAGAGGAGATATGAGGAGGGGGAGTGATGGAGGAGAACTGTAAAGCGATTTATGCGTGATGCATCTTTTCTATCTTTTGTCAGGGGTATAATGGTCATGTTATTAAGGATTTTTTGTCAGCTGGCTACCAAATCAATAATTTTTAAAAATAGAACATGTTAAAAGGTGGCATAAATATAGGGTACGGCTGCAAATTCCCCATCTAATCAAACTGATTACCAACTTTTCACTTCTCTTTCTCTATTCCATTGTGCTGTCTACTTTTATCATTAAACATATTCCATTAAAAGTAGTTAATTTTGACAGTTACAACCCTTTGCTCAATTTGAAATAGTTAATACAGGAGCACAATATGTAATTGTCACGACCCAAAAATCCCTCCGAAGGGGTCGTGATGGCACATAGTCTCTAAAACTAGGTAAGCCTAACATTAATAGAAATAACGATAATATTCACTAACTTCGAATTAGATATCTCTGAACAATTTATAATTTTCAAAACCGGTAGTACAAGTCATAAGGCTTTCTAGGATTAGTTGTACAAAATGAATACATCATTGTTGAAGAACAAAAGGAAACAATGGAAATAAGTACAATAGAAGGTGACTCCGAGACCTGCGAACGCAACAGCAGGTTTACCATGAGTCTCCACAGCAACGATCCGCACAGCTACTAACGATCAATACCTAGATCTGTACAAAAAATATACAGAAGTGTAGTATGAGCACACCACAGCGGTGCCCGGTAAGTATCAAGACAAACCTCGGTGGGGTAGTGACGAGGGACAGTCAAGACACATACTGGTCTAATAAATTGAACAGGATATGATAATAAACTAACAGGATAAATATAGCAAAGTAATGCCAATAGCAGGGAGAAATTAAATTACAACAATAGAGACGATAAAGGGGAAAACATGGATGGTAACGAAAATAACCAGTAATTACACACCAACACAGTTGGGATACTGACAAGTAAAAGAAGTGATCAAATAAGGGAAGGCGATATTAACTCAACCAATCACATCGTTTCTAATACACAAATTCCAACCATCCCGATACTCGTATCCTCATATCAAAATTCACAACATCCAAACCTTTAACACACATGGCACCTGGTGCCCACATATTTCCACCTCACTTTGCACGACAGAATCCACGTGCTACTCAGTACATAATATCCGTAACAAACGCACATTTAAAATATTCAAGAAGTTCCATTTATGTACATAAGGTAGTTTTACAGCTTCTAGACCCAATAGGAAATCAGCGAGAAAAGATGAAGCTACTTTTAGAAATTATTTGGTGAAGAAAATACCCTTTTCAAATAATAATAAAGAAAAATACAACATCGAATAAGCTATTGCCTATAATGTAGGATTTATTAAATTAAAACTTATTAAAAATTCCTTTTTAAGTAAAATACAACCTCAAACGGGTTAAGGAAATTTAGTTGAGAAACCAATTGAAATAAAATATAAAAATTATTAGAATTTTTAATATTGAATATGTATGGAGGGTTCTATTTTAAAAGTCATACAAGGCAACATGATATTAATTCCTTCATTTTAAATCACTATGTTACTAACAACTCAGCAGGGCAGGAGGAAATGGCTCAACGTAGTAAATTTTACTTGGTAAATTAATTCACCAGAATAATAGTATTAGGAAAAGCACTCAGGAAATAACGACAAGTATATAATTCAATGACCATAACTCGATCCTCAAAGCTCAGCGAAAACTAGAAATACAAATTATCAAAGTCTTGCACGAAAGAACTAAAGTAAATGCAGTAAAACATGGGATACCAAAATACAAAATATGTTGCGGCGCGCAACCCGATCCCACCATACAATATCAATTCACCATTATTCCTCCTCAATATATCACCTAATTCCTCCTGTTGTGGCGTGCACCCACCGTACAATATCAATATCATAATAATAAACATAATATGTTGCGGCGCGCAACCCGATTCCACCATATAATGTCAATTCACCCTTATTCCTCCTCAATATATCACCCTTATTCATCCTATTGCGGCGTGCAACCCAATCCCACCGTACAATATTAATTCACCCTTATTCCTCCTCAATATACCACCCTTATTCCTCTTGTTGCGGCGTGCAACCCAATCCCACCGTACATAATTTAAATCGACGACAACAAATCAACAACTCAATTACAAGAATTTCTACCACCAAGAGTATGAGTACACGACTAGAAGAGAATCACGTAAAAATCAAAGGAAGACAACAACCTTTACGAAAATAACAAGACATGTAAGGCACGTGATAACTACACAGGCTACCACAACAATTTGGACATGTAGCATATATGCACGAAGTCATAGAGGAACTTACAATTAAGGAGTAACAAAAACAATAAGGAAGGCAATCACTTCAATTAAGGCAAATAATGGCCAAATAACAAGTAAGAGGCAAAGAAGTGCTAATAACATCGTATAGAGCATGTAGAGGTGAAACTAGCAAATAGGAAACTCAATCATATCAGAACAACTTCCTACTTAGTGAATTCAAGGACCTAAGAACCCTAAAAGGCAAATTTTACACAAATAAGTCCGAGCACACACTCGTCACCTCGCATACACGGACTACAATTAGCATAGAATACTCAAATCCTAAGGGGAAATCCCCCACACAAGGTTAGGCAAGATACTTACCTCAAAGAAGACAAACCGGTACTCTAAAATGAACTTCTCGGGTGAAAAGACCTCCGGACGGCTCAAATCTAACCAAAATAACTTCAAAGCACAAATAAAACTCATAAGAAACTATTCCGGATCATAAAGTCTCAATCTTTATCAAATTCTAAAAAATCGGTCCAAAAGTCGACCCCCAAGCCCGCGCCTCGGAACCCGACGAACTTTACAAAAACCGAATACCCATTACGATACGAGTTCAACCATACAAAATTTATCAAATTCCGATACCATTTGGTCCCTCAAATCATGAATTTTTTTTTTTGAAAGTTCTCTTGAAAATCCCCATTTTCCTCAACCCAAAACACAATTTAAATGATAAAAATAAAGATAAAATCATGAAATATAATCAATTCTAGGTGAAGAACACATACCCCATCGTTTTTCTTGAAAAACCCACGAAGAATCGCCCAACACTGAGCTCTAGAACTCCAAAAATAGTGAAAATGGCAAACCCTCGGAGTAGAGTACTATTTATTTTGCCCAGATGCTAAAGCATCACGAACTGTCACGACCCGGATTTCCCACCATCGGGATCGTGATGGCGCCTACTCGTGGTAGCTAGGCAATCCAACTTATTTACCTTTCGTTAATAAATAAATATGTTAACAATCTATAGCATCAATAAGAAATATGGGATTTAATAATAATAATAGCGGAAGTCTAATTTATAAGTCTGAATCAAAACGCGGAATTAGTCAACAATAGCCTCTACCCAAGATTTGGTGTCACGTTACTCACGAACTACTAAGAATAAACTAAATACAAAGGTCTGAAAGACTCGAAAACAATGAGGCAACAGTCAAAAGGAAACATAAAGAAGAGACGCCGGGCCTGCGGACGCCTGCAAGGCTACCTCAGTCTCGTGAATAGGAAAGTCTGCTCCCGAACTACTGCTGCTGCTGCTCCTCAAAACCTGGACCTGTGCAAAAATGTACAGAAGTGTAGCATCAGCACAACCAACCCCATGTGCTAGTAAGTGTCTAGCCTAACCCCGGCGAAGTAGTGACGAGGCTAGACTGGACATCACATAAACCTGTGCAGTTATAACTATACAGCGGGAATCGAATACCAAGTAATTAACAACATGGGAGGGGAGACATGCTAAGGGGAGATACAATATTAGCAGCAGTCCAGAGTAACAACTAAAACAGCTTAGGTTCACAATGAACAATGAATCAATACTCAAATACAAACACATAGCCTCAACAGCTGTTGCGGCGTGCAACCCGCTCCATAATTACTATTGTTGCGGCGTGCAACCCGCTCCACAAATACCACTGTTGGGGCGTGCAACCCGACCCATATCATTTATCATGTATAATTGTTGTGGCGCGCAACCCGATCCTCACCTTTTACTGTTGCGTCGTGCAACCCGATCCTCAATATCATTGTTGCGGCGTGCAAACCGACCCTCACATATTATTGTTGCGGCGTGCAACCCGATCCTCAATATCATTTAACAGTCCGACTCCCCAAACAACAGTCACAATTAAGGGGCATAAAAATAAGTAAACATTTGACAAACATCCCGGCAAGGGAAAGAATCCAACAAGTTCAACCAGACGTCCCGGCAAGGGAATAATGAACAACGTTTTCTCTTTCTTACTTTTCTTATCTCACGATATCACTGGAGCCCAAGCTCCAAGAAATTTCTTATCTCATATTCCGTCACAAACAACAATATAACGACTTCCCAGTAAGGGAACAAAACATCATCTCAAATATTCTGGCAAGGGGATTACTATAACCACATTAGTTCCAACATCTAACCACCACATTAGTTCCAACATCTAACTACCACAGCTATAACCAACCTATTACCACACTTGACCACCTCAGCTATATCTAACCGACTACCACACCCAACCAACCCATCTATAACTATAGTCATCATATGACACAAGGAAACATTAACCTGAGTGACCCTAGTATCCGTTAAGAACACAATGCAGAGGAATCACAACTCAACAATAGCCCGCCAAGAGGGCAACATAATGATCTCTCCTTTTTCTCGCTTTTACTTCACAATTCTTTTTTCACAACTCGAGCAGATGCTCCAGAGGTTCAATGATCACTTATACTTTCGCAATTCGTTCTACAACTGGAGCCGACGCTCCTCAATGAATCAAGTCATTTCATATACTTTCAATATTCGTATCACAGTTTGAGCCAATGCTCCTAGGAATCAAATTATCATATCACCATTCACATAATATTCACAATATATGGAAATACTCCAATAAACATGAAATTCACAATAAGTTCATGATAATCACATTATAAGGACTCACGGTCATGCTAGACACCAATGTATAGATACTCGTCACCATGCCTATACATCGTACTTGATCACATAGCAGTTAGGAACAAGACTCAACTCCTATTCCCTCAAGCTAGGATTAAACCAAACACTTACCTCAAAGCCTTGAAATCCACTTAACACTCAACTATAGCTTTACCTCGTGGTTCCACCTCCGATTCGCTCGAATCTAATCACAAATTGTTCAATTACTTTAATAAACACTATATGAATTAGTTTGAAGGCATAAAAACGATTTTCCCAAAGTTTTACTCAAAATTTCCCAAAACGCCCCCGGGCCCACGTGGTCAAAACCCGAGGTTCGGACCAAAATCCGGTTACCCATTCCCCCACGAGTTCAAATATATAATTTGTTTTGAAATCGGACCTCAAATCGAGGTCCAACTCCCCAATTTATGGAAAACCTAGGTTCTACCCAAAAACCCCAATTTCACCCATGAAAATCCTTGATTTCAAGTGGAAAACATGTTTAATGATGTTAAAAGTTGAAAGAATTGAGTAAAACCAACTTACAAATGATTTGGAATGAAGTTTGCTCTTGAAATATCGCCTATGGTGTTTGGGTTTTGAAAGAATGGTGAAAAGTGATGAAAATTCGACTAAGTATAAAATTTGCTGGGCCTCGGATATGGGAATTGCGAACCATGGTTCGCAATTGCGAACAAAACAGGGCTGGGAATTGCGACATTCTTAGTTCGCATTTGCGAACCCATGTCTGGTGGCCAGGTTTCGCTTTTGCGAACATTCGATCGCATTTGCGACCAGGGCCACCTCGCATTTGCGAGCCAATGGATCGCATTTGCGATCCCAAGCCTTTTCCCCAGACTTCGCATTTGCGAAGTGTTGATCGCATTTGCGACAGTGCCCCATTTTCCCAGACTTCGCAATTGCGAAGCAATGCTCGCATTTGC
>NW_017670591.1:15146-45117 GCF_001879085.1 Nicotiana attenuata
TACCTAGGGCTAAGCTTGCCCTTCTTTCCGAACCTCATCATGCCCTTCATAGGCGACACCCGGAGCAATACCCGCTCACCAACCATGAAAGCTACATCTCGAACCTTACGATCTGCATAGCTCTTTTGCCTAGACTGAGCTGAACGAAGTCTGTCCTGAATGACCTTGACCTTCTCCAAGGCCTCCTGAACTAAATCTGTACCTATCAACCGAGCCTCTCCCGGCTCGAACCATCCAATCGGAGACCGACACCGCCTACCATATAAGGCCTCATGAGGAGCCATCTGGATGCTCGACTGGTAGCTGTTATTGTAGGCAAACTCTGCAAAAGGCAAGAACTGATCCCATGAACCTCCAAAGTCAATAACACAAGCCTGGAGCATATCCTCTAAAATCTAAATAGTCTGCTCGGACTGACCGTCCGTCTGAGGATGGAACGCTGTGCTCAATTGATCCTGGGTACCTAACTCTTGCTGAACCGCTCTCCAGAAGCGCGAGGTAAACTACGTACCCCGATCCGAAATGATAGATACCGGCACTCCATGAAGGCGAACAATCTCCCGGATATAAATCTCAGCTAACCTCTCGGATGAATAGGAAACTGCCACTGGAATGAAATGCGCTGACTTGGTCAGCCTATCAATAATGACCCAAAGAGCATCAAACTTCTTCCGAGTCAGCGGAAGTCCAGTAATGAAATCCATGGTAATCCTCTCCCACTTCCACTCGGGGAGCTCAATCCTCTGAAACAAACCACCGGGTCTCTGATGCTCATACTTGACCTGCTGACAGTTCAGACACCGGGCCACATACGCAACAATATCCTTCTTTATCCTACGCCACCAATAATGCTGCCGCAAGTCCTGATACATCTTCGCGGCGCCCGGGTGAATAGAATACCGAGAACTATGGGCGTCCGCTAAGATCAACTCTCGAATCCCATCGACATTAGGCACACAAACTCGCCCCTACATTCTCAAAACACCATCATCATCTAAGGTCACCTTCGTGGCACCACCTCGCTATACCGTGTCTCTCAGGACACACAAATGGGGATCATCAAATTGCCGATCACGGATACGCTCCAATAGAGAAGAACGAGCGACCGTGCAAGCCAACACTCTGCTAGGCTCAGAAATGTCTAATCTCACAAATCGGTTGGCCAAAGCCTGAACATCTAAAGCAAGCGGTCTCTGGCTGACCGGGATATAAGCAAGACTACCCATGCTGGCGGACTTTCTACTCAATGCATCGGCCACCACATTGGCCTTACCCGGGTGATATAAGATAGTGACATCATAATCCTTCAACAACTCCAACCACCTCCTCTGCCTCAAATTCAAATCCTTTTGCTTAAATAAGTACTGCAGACTCTTATGATTGGTGAACACCTCGCACGTGACGCCATACAAATAGTGCCTCCAAATCTTCAAGGCGTGGACAATGGCTGCCAACTCCAGATCATGCACTGGATAGTTCTTCTCATGAATTTTCAACTGCCTTGAAGCATAGGCAATGACCTTGCCATCTTGCATCAACACTGCTCCAAGCCCAACACGGGAAGCATCACAATAAACAGTATAGGGCCCTGAACCTGTGGGCAGAACCAACACCGATGCCGTAGTCAGAGCTGTCTTGAGCTTCTGAAAGCTCGCCTCGCACTTCTCTGTCCATCTGAACTGGCACCCTTCTGGGTCAATCTGGTCATCGGGGCTGCAATAGATGAGAATCCCTCCACGAACCGTCTGTAGTAGCCTGCCAACCCCAAGAAACTCCGAATCTCTGTAGCTGATGCTGGGACATTGGTCAACCCAAATGACATGACTAAAAACTCATAGTGCCCATACCGAGTGCGGAATACAGTCTTAGGGACATCAGACGCCCTAAATCCTCAGCTGATGATAGCCAGATCTCAAGTCTATCTTTGAAAACACCTTTGCTCCCTGAAGCTGGTCAAACAAATCATCATCCTCGGCAGTGGATACTTGTTCTCTATCGTCACTTTGTTCAATTGCCGGTAATCAATACACATCCGCATCGAACCATCCTTCTTCTTCATAAATGACACCGGCGCACCCCAAGGAGAAACACTAGGCCTGATAAAACCCTTCTCTAGTAAATCCTGCAACTGGTCCTTTAACTCCTTTAACTCTGGCGGGGCCATGCGATACGGCGGAATAGAAATGGGCGGCGTGCCAGGAGCCAGATCAATACAGAAGTCAATATCCCTGTCGGGCGGCATACTCGGCAGGTCTGAAGGAAACACCTCGGGGAACTCTCGAACGACAGGAACAGAGTCAATAGAAGGAACCTCTGCGCTGGAGCCACGGACATATGCCAGATAAGCCAAACACCCCTTCTCGACCATGCGTCGAGCCTTAACACATGAAATAACTCTGCGAGTGGCATGACCTGAGGTCTCTCTCCACTCTAATCGGGGCAATTAAGCCTAGGTCACGGTCTTGGCGTGACAATCTAAGATGGCATGTTACTGGGACAACCAATCCATCCCCAATATGACGTCGAATTCCACCATATCTAAAAGCAGTAAATCAACACGGGTCTCAAAACCACCAATAACCACTATACGTGAACAATAGTCGCAATCCACCACAATAAAATCACTCACCGGCGTAGACACATAAACAAGGCACTCAAAGAATCACTGGGCATGACCCGATACGGCGCAAACTAGGATCGAAGCTTCTCTACCACAAACCAGAACAGTACCTGCACCTCCACCTCTGATACCTTTACCTCCACTTCTCGCATCTCTACCTCCACCTCTAATACCTTTACCTCCACCTCTCGCATCTCTACATCCACTTCTAATACCTTTATCTCCACGAAGCCTTCGAAGACGTAGCTGATCTATCACTGGTCTGTGTTGCTGCTCAGCTGAAGAAGCGGTACATGACCTCGCCATTCGCGAAAGAACGGAGTAGAAATTCAGTAAGCATTTGAGAAACCAATCGCACGACAAGAAAGAACAAATGAGAGGTTTTCCTAACTCAATAGACTCTGGGGAACAAGTAAAGACGTCTCCGTACCTACCCCTCAGACTCTACTAAGTTTGTCCGTGAGTTGTGAGACCTATGTAACCTAGTGCTCTGATACCAACTTGTCACGACCCGGATTCCCCACCATCGGGATCGTGATGGCGCCTACTCGTGGTAGCTAGGCAAGCCAACTTATTTACCTTTTCATCACTAAATAATTAATTTAGCAGTTTATAACAGCAATTTAGAACTTGAAGTTTAACAAGAATAAAAGCGGAAGTCTGATTAAAAAAAAAAATGAATCAAAACGCAAAACCGTCAATAATAGCCTCTACCCAAGATTTGGTGTCATATTACTCACGAACCACTAGGAATAAACTAAACACAAAGGTCTGAAAGAAATATAATAGCTGTCTGTCTCTAAAACAATGAGGCAACAGTCAAAAGGAAACATAAAGAAGAGACGCCGGGCCTGCGGACGCCTGCAAGGCTACCTCAGTCTCGTGAATAGGAAAGTCTGCTCCCGAACTACTGCTGCTGCTGCTCCTCAACACCTGGACCTATGCAAAAATGCACAGAAGTGTAGCATCAACACAACCGACCCCATGTGCTGGTAAGTGTCTAGCCTAACCCCGGCGAAGTAGTGACGAGGCTAGACTGGACATCACATAAACCTGTGCAGTTATAACTATACAGCGGGAATCGAATACCAAGTAATTAACAACATGGGAGGGGAGACATGCTAAGGGGAGATACAATATTAACAGCAATCCAAAGTAACAACTAAAACAGCTTAGGTTCCCAATGAACAAGGAATCAATACTCAAATACCAACACATAGCCTCAATAGCTGTAGCGGCGTGCAACCCGCTCCATAATTACTATTGTTGCGGCGTGCAACCCGCTCCACAAATACCACTGTTGCGGCGTGCAACCCGACCCATATCATTTATCATGTATCATTGTTGCGGAACGCAACCCGATCCTCACCTTTTACTGTTGCGGCGTGCAACCCGATCCTCAATATCATTGTTGCGGCGTGCAACCCGATCCTCAATATCATCGTTGCGGCGTGCAACCCGATCCTCAATATCATTGTTGCGGTGTGCAACCCGTCCTCAATATCATTGTTGCAGCATGACTCCCCAAACAACAGTCACAATTAAGGGGCATAAAAATAAGTAAATATTTGACAAACATCCCGGCAAGGGAAAGAATCCAACAAGTTCAACCAAACGTCCCGACAAGGGAATAATCAACAACGTTTTCTCTTTCTTACTTTTCTTATCTCACGATATCACAAACAACAATATAACGACTTTCCAGTAAGGGAACAAAACATCATCTCAAATATTCTGGCAAGGGGATTACTATAACCACATTAGTTCCAACATCTAACCACCACATTAGTTCCAACATCTAACTACCACAGCTATAACCAGCCTATTACCACACTTGACCACCTCAGCTATATCTAACCGACTACCACACCCAACCAACCCATCTATAACTATAGTCATCATATGACACAAGGAAACATTAACCTGAGTGACCCTAGTATCCGTTAAGAACACAATGCAGAGGAATCAAAACCCAACAATAGCCCGCCAAGAGGGCAACATAATGATCTCTCCTCTTTCTCGCTTTTACTTCACAATTCTTTTTCACAACTCGAGCAGATGCTTCAGAGGTTCAATTATCACTTATACTTTCGCAATTCGTTCTACAACTGGAGCCGACGCTCCTCAATGAGTCAAGTCATTTCATATACTTTCAATATTCGTATCACAGTTTGAGCCAATGCTCCTAGGAATCAAATTATCATATCACCATTCACATGTTATTCACAATATATGGAAACTACTCCAATAACATGAAATTCACATAAGTTCATGATAATCACATTATAAGGACTCACGGTCATGCTAGACACCAATGTATAGATACTCGTCACCATGCCTATACATCGTACTCGATCACATAGCAGTTAGCAACAAGACTCAACTCCTATTCCCTCAAGCTAGGATTAAACCAAACACTTACCTCAAAGCCTTGAAATCCACTTAATCCTCAACTATTGCTTTACCTCGCGGTTCCACCTCCAGTTCGCTCGAATCTAATCACAAATTTCTCAATTACTTTAATAAACACTATATGAATCAATTTGAATGCATAAAAATGAATTTCCCAAGTTTTTTTCCAAAAATTCCAAAAATGCCCCCGGGCTCACGTGGTCAAAACTCGAGGTTCGAACCAAAATCTGGTTACCCATTCCCCCACGAGTTCAAATATATAATTTGTTTTGAAATCGGACCTCAAATCGAGGTCCAACGCCCCAATTTATAGAAAACCTAGGTTCTACCGAAAAATCCCAATTTCACCCATGAAAATCTTAGTGGAAAACATGTTTAATGATGTTAAAGATTGAAAGAATTGAGTAAAAATCTTACAAGTGATTTGGGATGAAGTCTGCTCTTGAAAATTCGCCTATGGTGTTTGGGTTTTGAAAGAATGGTGAAAAGTGATGAAAATTCGACTAAGTATAAAATTTGCTGGGCCTCGGATATGGGAATTGCGAGCCTTGGTTCGCATTTGCGAACAAGACAGGGCTGGGAATTGCGATCCTTGGTTCGCATTTGCGAACACTGGGCCTGGGCACAGACTTCGCATTTGCGAAGTATCGATCGCTTTTGCGATCTGGGCCCTCTCGTATTTGCGAGCATGGGCGTCGCATTTGCGACCCCAGCCCATTTCTCCCTCTTCGCATTTGCGAAGGAATGATCGCATTTGCGATCCGGACCAGACTTCCCCTTCTTCGCATTTGCGATCGAGTTGCCGCATTTGCGACTTCGCATTTGCGAGTACTTCTTTGCAAATGCGAAGATACCAGAACTGGGGAATACCAGCTTTTCAAAAATGAGGAAATGCAATCCGATGCCTATCCAAAACTCACCCGAGCCCTCGGGGCTCCAAACGAAACATGTACACAACCTCGAAAACATCCTACGGACTTGCTCATGCGATCAAATCGCCAAAATAACATCATTTACATAGAATCAAGCCTCAAAGCACATGATTTTTCATTATAACTTCATAAACTTCAAACTTTAGATATTTAGGTCCGAAACACGTCAAATGACGTCCGATTTCGACCAAACTTCACAGAAAGTGCTTACACACATATTTAAGACTTGTACCGGGCGCCGGAACCAAAATACGAGCCCGATACCATAGTCTTTTAATCAATTTTCATTTCCATTTTCCTTAATAATTTCAGATAAACAATTTCACGGAAAAATTCATATCTCGGGCTCTAGACCTCGGAATTCGATTCCGGGCACATGCCCGAGTCCCATATTTTTCTACGGACCTTCCGGGACAGTCCAATCTCGGGTCCGGGTCCGTTTACCAAAAATGTTGACCAAAGTCAACTATAATCATATTAATATCAAAATTCTTCAAATTTTTCACGGAATTCACATATTTCAACATAAAAGCTTTCCGGCTACGTGCCTGGACTGCGCACGCAAATCGAGGCAAGTATTAAAATGAGGTTTTAAGGCCTCGAAAGCACGGAATGGATGAGGAAATAGGTGATGACCCTTTGGGTCGTCACACGAACGCGGAAGGATATTCGCGTTCGCGAAGAAGGAAAGATGAGGGCTGCCCAGATGTGCTTCGCGAACGCGAAAACACGTTCGGGAACGCGAAGAAGAAAAGTCTGATGGCCCAACGACTGCACTTCGCAAACACGTGAATTAGTACACGAACGCGAAGAGTGAAAAGGCATAACTACGCAAACGCGTGGAAGGAACGCGAACGCGATGAGGGAAAAGATAGGCCTTCGCAAACGCGGGATGTTGAATTTCGAGGTAGCCAGCAACAACACTTCGCGAACGCGAAAGGCTGTTCTCGATCGCGAAGCAGAACACCAGAAAGCAGAAAACAGTAGTTCAAATATGGGAGGAATTTACCCGTAGCCCACCCGGAACACACCCGAGGCTCACGGGACCCCGTCTAAACACCAAAACAAGTCCTATAACCTAACACGAACACACTCAAGGTCCCAAATCACATCAAACAATGCCGAAACGTCGAATCACACCATGAATCGAACTTATGAACTTTCCAACTTCCAAAACTCGTACCGAAACCTATCAAACCAACACGGAATAACACCATATTTTGCAAATAAGTCCCAAATGACATAACGGAGCTGTTCCAAATCTCGGAATCATATTTTGACCCCGATATCACAAAAATCAACTATGGTCAAACTTCTCCATTTTCCAAAACTTCAACTTTCCAATTTCGCCAAAGTGCTTCAAATTACCCTACGGGCCTCCAGATCCAAATCCGGACGCGCGCCTAAGTTCAAAATCACCACCCAAGCCTATTGGAACCATCGAAACTCCAATCCGAGGTCAAATACTCAAAAGTCAACTATTGGTAAATTCTTTCAACTTCAAGCTTCCCAAATGAAAGTTACTTCTAAAAATCCTTTCGAACTTCTCAAAAACCCGAACCGCTGATGCACGCAAGTCATAATACACTGTGTGAAGCTACACATGACCTCAAACTGCCAAACCGGACACAATTGCTCAAAACGACTAGTCGGGTCGTTACATCCTCCCCCACTTAAACATACGTTCGTCCTCGAATGTGCCCCAAGTCGTTCCAAAGACATCAAATCGCTGCATGAGCTCACCATACAATTCCCCATCACCCAAACATACGTAGGACTGACAACGCAATTTAACAGAAGATCTCACTTCAACCTTAGTCCATAACCTTAGGACAGAACCCACCTGAACAAGCCGAATCGAGCCATAATTCCAACCTAGGGTACAATCACATGATGTTCCACACAACTCAAATGCCCGTAGTAATAACTTTTGACCACAATGACTGCCCAAATAACATTTTGGATGTCGGCAATACACTTCACCTTGCATAGAACCTTGTTCTGGACCTCCACAACGCTGCCCATGAAAAAGAAACATGCGGGAACTCATAACCGTCTATGAAGTCAACAAGTCAAGAAGATCTCTCTTCCCTCAAGGGCCATTGCCCAAATCTTAGTAGAAACAGCATCCTACTTCCAAACACTCCTCACCCTCACTATGATAGTGCGAATCTCAGGTCTAAGAACCTCATCTCAGCCAATACAAGCATCCCAACTAACAACTCATCACGGAACCACACGGATTCTTACACCACACAGCTCGTACACCAACCCAGCAATATCAATTATGCAGTACAAATAGAATGAAAGCAAGGTATAAGGATTATCTAACAAGTACAACATGTGTTACAACAGAAGTACAGTTTCATTAAATCATCCCACAGAGGGAAAACATAACACCAAATAAACACAAGGAAAGGGTATCCCACATAACATCCGTTGCGGCATGCAGCATGCTCCAAAATACTCATCAAGCCAAAGTACTCGGGTTCACTGATCACATGAATAGTGATATCAAGCACAACAAAGTGCACAAGTATAACTGTGGGAAAATGAATAGAACTAATAAAACACAGAAAAAAGCAAGCACAATTAAGGTGCAATGAGCAAATCAACATCACGAAGGCTATCTCTCCCTCATCGCCATCAGTCCTGAACGGAATTACAACATGCGTGGAGAACAATAATACAACCTCACAGCCCATCACAGCATAAGAGAGCAGTACATAACATAGACCAAGGGCACAAATAATATTCATTCTTCTCGGTAACATAACCGTGATAAAAAATCTCACAAGAGCACCCAAACGTGACCTTATATAAAATACAAATTCTCGTTGAGCTTTCAAATAGCCCCCAACCAAATCCTGATCCATCCCAATTAGGTAAATATCATTCCAGAAGTCCGTAGCAACCTATCGATAATGCATGTTATTTGTTATCACATCCTCAACATTTCCTCATAATCTGCAAACCAGAAATAGCCCGCATATGAGAACATCCAACCCCAAAAATCTCATGAATACCAGAATTTCCATACTTGAACTCAACTACGCTACTCGAATAGCTGATACATCATTCACACCCCAACATCTTACCGAAGCACCCATATAGATTTTCCAGCTGCGTAACAAACCTGAGCCTCAAAAGCCTCAAAACTCAGTAATCACCATGCCACTAGCCACGCACTCGCAACCCAAAACACATGGGTCTTTCATAAAATGCATGTTCTTCACATATGACGTCCAATAATACCAACCTTCAATTAACTTCTGTTATCCATCTAGGAGAAAACCATAATGTACAACATATTCCTTATGCCCATAGCACCCAGCCGACTCAAGCCGCGGGCAACACCATCGAGAACTCTGCGAGATCCGCCCGCACACAACTAAGCCATCAGGACTGCACCTCCCCACTCAACCGAGTCACATAAACCATCCAATCCAAGAGTACCGCCACAAATGCCGGTAGAGAATTCCCATTCGAAAGGACCAATTACCTCCATTGCTATGCTGACCCAACACTATAGAGCTGACCCATTTCTTCGGATACTCCTTGTCTTCCCTCTGGGGTAACACTTCTTCCTATTAATACACCACGATCCCAACCAAAGACCAAATGTAGAAAAACCTAGTACGAACCTGTAGCCCAGAAGCTCATAAACCACCATATTCCCTCTAAAGCACCCCATAATGCCACAACCAAGATGCCCATGCTGAATAGACCTTTTGTGAATCTGAAGTTGTTCCTCCAACCCCCTTTGATACTGAAATGTAGATTTATTAATTACGTAGAAACACTGTAAGCCCCAATATCATCCCTTGTAAGATCTCAGGCCTTAGTCATATACAAATTTTGGAAACCTTCCAATACCACATATATACATACCTCAGGCTAAAATTGATGTAAATCGGACTCTGCAATCTGAATGCCGTTAGTGGACTACCCCACTTGACGCGAAGATATAAAAAAATGCATCTGATGATCCGCAAAACTAACCTTCACAGCTCGTACATCACCAATCACAAGGTACTCCAAGTCATCTACTAAGCGCACGTCAATTCTCATGACAGTCAAACCCGCTTCCTTCAATGCCTTGAATGATAACATGTACCTTTCACTAAGTAGAAATCCCATACAAACCACATAGTCTCCAATACCACCAACTATCCTCAATCAACATCCACCTCGTGACCCCACCATAATCTCGACGACTGGTCAACCAATTAAACCTTCCCAAGCTCGTACTCATCTACCAGATTCTGAAACCCGCTGCACCTCCATGTGAACAGCTAAATAGTCTTTCAATACCTCTGTATCTACAGTCTGGAAGACACGTTGAAACAATGTTTGAGCATCCCTAGCTCCCTTGTAACCCATCTGTAGAATCACGAACCACTAGCGCATAGCGGACATTGAGAGCGCAATATCATACACGAGTGGATGTAAAAGAACATAAGATATATGGTTCGAGCTGAATCAATGTCGTACGATGAGGAATGAAAGAGGTGGAATTTCCTAATAGTTTTCGTAGCCTCTCGAAGATAAGTACAGACCTCTCCGTACCGATCCGCAAGACTCTACTAAACCTGCTTATGACTCGTAGCACCTATGAACCTAGAGCTCTGATACCAACTTGTCACGACCCGAAAATCCCTTCGAAGGGGTCGTGATGGCACCTAGTCTCTAAAACTAGGTAAGCCTAACATTAACAGAAATAACGATAATATTCACTAACTTCGAATTAGATATCTCTGAACAATCTATAATTCCCAAAACCGGTAGCACAAGTCATAAGCCTTTCTAGGAGTAGTTGTACAAAATGAATACATCATTGTTCCAGAACAAAAGGAAACAATGAAAATAAGTACAATAGAAGGTGACTCCGAGACCTGCGAGTGCAGCATCAGGTTTACCATGAGTCTCCCCAGCAACGATCCAAACATCTACTAATGATCAATACCTGGATTTGTACAAAAAATGTACAGAAGTGTAGTATGAGCACACCACAGCGGTGCCCAGTAAGTATCAAGACTAACCTCGATGGGGTAGTGACGAGGGACAGTCAAGACACCTACAGGTCTACTAAATTGAACACGATATGATAATAAACTAACAGGATAAAGATAACAAAGTAATGCCAATAGTAGGGAGAAATCAAATAACAACAATAGAGACGATAAAGGGGATGATAACGAAAATAACCAGTAATTACACACCAACACATTTGGGAAACTGACAAGTAAAAAAAGTGATCAAATAAGGAAGGGAAAGCGATATTAACTTAACCAATCACATCATTTCTAATACACAAATTCCAACCATCCCGATACTCGTATCCTCATATCGAAATTCACAACTTCCAAACCTTTAACACACATGGCACCTAGTGCCCACATATTTTCACCTCACTTTGCACGACAGAATCCACGTGCTACGCAGTACATAATATGCGTAACAAATGCACATTAAAAATATTCAAGAAGCTCCATTTATGTACATAAGGTAGTTTTACAGCTTCTAGACCCAATAGAAAATCAGCGAGAAAAGATGAAGCTACTTTTAGAAATCATTTGAGTGAAAAAATACCCTTTTTAAATAATAATAATAAAGAAAAATACAACATCGAATAAGCTATTGCCTTTAATGTAGGATTTAGTAAATTAAAACTATTAAAAATTCATTTTTAAGTAAAATACAACCTCAGACGGGTTAAGGAAATTTAGTTGAGAAACTAATTGAAATAAAATATTAAAATTATTAGGATTTGTAATACTGAATGTGTACGGCGAGTTCTAATATAAAAGTCATACAAGGTAACATGATATTAATTCCTTCATTTTAAATCATTATATTACTAACCACTCAGTAGGGCAGGAGGAAATGACTCAACGTAGTAAATTTTACTTTGTAAATTAATTCACCGGAATAATAGTATTTGGAAAAGCACTCAGGAAATAACGGCAAGTCAATAAGTCAATGACCATAACTCGACCCTCAAAGCTCAGTGGAAACCAGAAATACAAATAATCAAAGTCTTGCACGAAGGAACTAAAATAAATGCAGTGAAACAGGGGATACCAAAATACAAAATATGTTGCGGCGCGCAACCCGATCCCACCATACAATATCAATTCACCCTTATTCCTCCTCAATATATCACCCTTATTCCTCCTGTTGCGGCGTGCAAGCCGATCCCACCGTACAATATCAATATCATAATAATAAACATAATATGTTGCGGCACGCAACCCGATCCCACCCTATAATGTCAGTTCATCCTTATTCCTCCTCAATATATCACCCTTATTCCTCCTATTACGGCGTGCAACCCGATCCCACCGTACAATATTAGTTCACCCTTATTCCTCCTCAATATACCACCCTTATTCATCCTGTTGCAGCGTGCAACCCGATCCCACCATACATAATTTAAATCAACAACAACAAATCAACAACTCAATTACAAGAATTTCTACCACCAAGAGTATGAGTACACGACAAGAAGAGAATCACGTAAAAATCAAAGGAATACAACAACCTTTACAAAAACAACAAGACATGTAAGGCACGTGATAACTACACAGGCAACCACAACAATGTGGACATCTAGCATATATTCACAAAGTCATAGAGGAACTTACAATTAAGGAGTAACAAAAACAATAAGGAAGGCAATCACTTCAATTAAGGCAAATAAGGACCAAATAACAAGTAAGAGGCAAAGAAGTGCTAATAACATCGTATAGAGCATATAGAGGTGAAATGTCACGACCCTAAAACGAACCGGTCGTGATGGCGCCTATAGTGAAACTAAGCCAGCCGACACAAACCCCAAAACCAATCCACAATTATAATAAGTCATTTAAAAGTCATTAATAAGCTAAAATCCCAAAATGTAAGGTAGAATAGAACAGTGCGGAAACCCAACACAGCCCAACATCGGGGTGTCACCAGTCATGAGAAACTACAACTTGTCTTGGAATATGAAAAGACAACATAGTCTGAAACAAAGCTAATACAAGCAGAATAAAGATAGGAAGGAGAAGCACTGGGCTGCGAACGCCAAGCAGCTGCCTAGTCAACTCCGAAAGCCTGCTGGAAGACAAATCAGCACTCGCTAGCGTGACCCGAGACTCCTGCATCTGCACACAGGGTGCAGGGAGTAATGTGAGTACGCCAACTCAGTAAGTAACAAAAGTAAAGGAAGCTGAGCAGTAAGAAAACACGCAAGCCACGTCATAATGCTACAGCAAAACAATATAAAACCAAAACAATGCAGTAAAAATAATGAACTCATAAAAACGACTTAGTTCAATAAAAACCTTTTCAAAACTCCTTTCAATAGTCTCAAACGAGTGACGAAAAACAGTGAGTAAAAGAATAAAAATGTAAACAGCCCCTCAGGCAACAACATAAATCAACAACCGCCCTTCGGGCAAAATATCAACAGAACCAGCCCCTCGGGCTACCTCACAATCACTCGTAATCAGCCCCTCGGGCAATAACATGAAACAACAACAGCCCCTCGGGCGATATCACATCTCACACCGGGTAGCCGCGCTCACTGGGGGTATACAGACTCCTGGAGGGGCTCCTACAACCCAAGCGCTATAACAAGCCATCTCATGGCATAATCAAACAGGCCCTCGGCCTCATAACAATCACAAGCCACCTCGTGGCATAATAAATCAGGCCCTCGGCCTCTCATATATTACACATCAGTACCACATGCTGCAGCGCGCAGCTCGATCCCATGATATCCTCACAACACAGGCCCTCGGACTCACTTAGTCTGATCTCACTCAAGCCCCTCGGGCTTACAGTAAACAAGTACTCGGCTCAAATATCATTTATGAAATCAAAAAGGAGTGAATAAAACCGAGTTATGAAAACAGTAAGAACATAGCATAACTGAGTGTAAATATCAAACCGAAAACAGTGAGGAAAATAGTAGTAAAAGCCCCTAAAGGTCCAAACAATCGGCACAAGGCCCAGACATGCCATTTAGCCCCAAACACAGTAATATTAAACAGTGTTCAATCAAATACGCGACTTAACAGTCGTACGGGACGGACCAAGTCACAATCCCCACGGTGCATGACCCCACGCTCGTCATCTATCGTGTGCGTCACCTCAAAATAGCACAACGATGTGAAATCCGGGGTTTCATACCCTCAGGACAACATTTACAATCATAACTTACCTCAATTCGGTCCAAACTCTAGCCCGCGATACCTTTGCCTCTCGTATCGGCCTCCGAATGCTCCAAATCTATCCAAAACCAGAATATACTCATCAATATACGCTAAAGGAACAAAACCCACTCGAAAATAACCAATTTACCCCAAAAATCGTGAAATTGACCAAACCCGACCCCCGGGCCCATGTCTTGAAATCCATTAAAAGTCAAATCAACAGAATCCGTACCTTCTCACGAGTTCGTACATATCAAATATACAAAAATACCACCACAAATGACCCCTAAAATCCTTAATCAAAGGTCTCAAATTTCAAGCCCTAGTTCATCAATTTTAACCACTAATTTCCATAAATTTCAAGCCTAATCCGTGAAATAACACCATAGAAACGAGTTTTAGGTTCAACAATCTTACCTCAACGAAGTTCCCTTGAATTCCCTCTTCAAAATCTCCCAAAAGCTCCAAAACCGACTTAAAAATGGTGAAGAAGAGCTGAAAATCGCGAAGTCCATTATTTATATGTTCTGCCCCAGAAATACCGCATCTGCGGTCCAAATCATCGCACCTGACGAAATCACTTATCCGCCCATCTCGCACCTGCGCTCAAACACCCGAACCTGCGCTATCGCAGGTGCGCCCAAAGCTCCGCATCTACGGCTCCAGTACTTTTCCACTTGGCCACATCTGCGGCCCTTAAAATGCATCTGCGGCGTCGCACCTACGGTCCCCAATCCGCAGGTGCAAAAACAACAGAAGCAGAAAATTCTACAGCTACACCAAAACTCCAAACTCCCCGTCAACCATCCAAATCCATCTCGAGGCCCTCGAGACCTCAACCAAACACGCCAACAAGTCACATAACACTATTCAAACTTGTACCAACCCCCGGAACACTCAAAACAACATCGGAACACCAAATCACCCTCGGATTCAAGCCTAAGGATTCCAAAAACTTCCAAATTCCGCTCTTGATCAAAAAGTCTATCAAACCTCGTCCGAATGACCTGAAATTTTGCACACGCGTCCAAAATGACACAACGGACCTACTCTAATTTTCGGAATTCCAATCCGACCCCTATATCAAAATCTCCGCTACCAACCGGAAAACGCCAAAATTCCAATTTCGCCAATTCAAGCCTAAATCTACCCCGGACCTCCAAAACACATTCCGATAACACTCCTAAGTCCTAAATCACCTCACGAAGCTATCTGAATCATAGAAAACCAAATTCCGAGATCGTTTACCCACAAGTCAACTTCCGGTCGACTTTTCCAACTAAAAGGCCAACATAAGAGACTACGTGTCTCAAACCTTTCCATAACCATTACGAATTCGGACCACTAACGCAATACCAAATAACACAGATGAAAAAAACATAAAGAAGCAGAAATGGGGGAAACGGAGAGGTAACTCATGAAACGATCGGCCGGGTCGTTACATCCTTCCCCTCTTAAACAAACGTTCATCCTCGAACGAGTCAAGAAACATACCTGAAGCCTCAAATAGGTGATGATATCTGCTCCGCATCTCCCGCTCGGTCTCCCAGGTAGCCTCCTCCATGGGCTGACCTCTCCACTGCACTTTCACTGAAGCTATATCCTTTGATCTCAACTTTCGAACCTGACGCTCCAAAATAGTTGTTGGCTCCACATCATAGGTCAAATCACCCTCTAACTGAACCGTGCTGAAATCCAGAACATGAGACGGATCTCCAATATACTTTCGGAGCATAGAAACATGAAATACTGGATGCACACTCGGCAAGCTGGGTGGCAAAGCAAGCTCATAAGCCACCTCCCCAATCCTCCGAAGCACCTCAAAAGGCCCAATGAACCGAGGACTCAATTTATCCTTCTTCCTAAATCTCATAACACCCTTCATGGGTGAAACCTTCAGTAGATCCTTCTCCCCAACCATATAGGACATATCACGAACCTTCCTGTCAGCATACCAATGGGGACAATTCCCTCTTACAAGGTTAGAAAGGAGACTCACCTCGCTCCGAAGTTCCATAACCGGCATTCCACGCCCTTCCGAAGACTCAAATCGATACACTCCAAAACTAGCATATAATTATGCAAACCCATTAGTATATGCTCAGTTACTCATAATAATCCAATTTATAGCAATTTCTAACCCCGATCGAAAAGTTGACAAAATTGCCCTCGGGCCCACGTGCCCGGATTCCGAAATTTTTCGAAGATAAATTTTACCCACAACCTCACAAACTCAAATATATAATTTACTCTCAATTTCACGTCCAAAATCGTGGCCGAAATCCAAGAATACCAATTTTCTAGGTTTTTCCTCAAAACACCAATTCCCACTAATTTCCATGTTAAAATCTACACATAATCAATGTATTTAACTCATAATAGGTGGGATTAACTTACCTCCGAGTTGCTAGGTGGAAGCCCCTCCCAAGAAGCTCCAAAATAGCCCAAGAATGGAGAGAAAAATGAGCAAAATGGCCTAGCCCCGCTATTTAATGCATTCTGCCCAGCGACTTCCGCACATGCGGACTCCTCGCCGCTTCTGCGAGTCCGCTTCTGCGGATGCTCCTTTGCACCTGCGCCCATTACCGCTTCTGCGGTCATCCTTCTCACTTCTGCACTTACGCAGATGTGATCAAGGCCCTGCACCTGCGGTCCTTCACCTGGGCGGCCCTGTTCCGCTTCTGCGGCTCCGCACCTGCGGCCAAAACCTCGCAGGTGCGGTTACACCAGATACCAGCTGCTTCAATTCTTCTTCAAATTCCAAATTTGATCCGTTAACCACCCGGAATCCACTCGAGGCCCCCCGTCCCCCAACCAATTGTACCAACCAGTCCCAAAACATAACGTGGACCTGCTCGAGGCCTCAAATCACATCAAACAACGGTAAAACCACGAATCACACCCCATTTCAAACTTGATGAACTTTAGAACTTCAAACTTCTACATTCGATGCCGAAACCTATCAAATCACGTTCGATTGACCTCAAATTTTGTACACAATTCATATAAGACATTATGGACCTACTCCAACTTCCGGAATCGGAATCCGACCCCGATATCAAAAAGTCCACCTCCGGTCAAACTTCTCAAAAACCTTCAAATTTCTAACTTTCGCCAAATGACCAAAATGACCTACGGACCTCCAAATCCACTTCCGATCGCGCTCCCAATACCAAAATCACCATACGGAGCTATTCCCAGACTCGAAATCCCAAACAGACATCGATAACACTGAAATGCACTTCAACCCAAACTTATGAAATTCTTCCAAATGCTAACTTCAACAATAGGCGCCGAAACTCTCACAGATCGTCCAAAACCCGATCCGGATATACGCCCAAGTCCAAAATCATCATACGAACCTGACGGAACCTTCTAATCCCAATTCTGAGATAGTTTACTAAAAAATCCAATCTTAGTCAATTCTTTCAACTTAAAGCTTCCGAAATGAGAATTCTNGTCGCTCTAAAGAATAGGTAGTACAAATAGGAATGAAGTGTGCGGACTTGGTCAGCCTATCCATAATCACCCAAATAGCATCGAACTTCTTCAAAGTCCGTGGGAGCCCAACAACGAAGTCCATGGTGATCCGCTCCCACTTCCACTCTGGAACATCTACTGCTGAAGCAAGCCACCGGTCTCTGATGCTCATATTTCACCTGCTGACAATTGAGACATCGAGCTACAAATCCCACAATATCTTTCTTCATCCTCCTCCACCAATAATGTTGTCTTAGATCCTGATACATCTTCGCGGCACCCGGATGAATAGAATACCGCGAGCTATGGGCCTCTTCCAGAATCAACTCCCGAAGCCCATCCACACTGGGCACACAAATCCGGCCATGCATCCTCAACACTCCATCATCACCAATGGTCACATCTCTGGCATCGTCGTGCTGAACCCTATCCTTAAGGACAAGCAAGTAAGGATTATCATATTGGCGCTCTCTGATGCGATCAATCAAGGAAGACCGAGAAATCACACTAGCTAAGACCCGTCTGGGCTCCGAAATATCCAACCTCACCAACCGGTTGGCCAAGGCCTGAACATCAACTGCGAGAGGTCTCTCCCCAACAGGAATAAATGCAAGACTGTCCATACTCACCGCCTTCCTACTCAAAGCATCATCCACTACATTGGTCTTCCCCGGATGGTACAAGATAGTAATATCATAGTCCTTTAGCAGGTCCAACTATCTCCGCTGCCTCAAATTGAGATCCTTCTGCTTGAACAAGTGCTTGAGGCTACGATGATCAGTAAACACCTCGCAAGATACACCATACAAGTAATGCCTCCAGAACTTCAACGCGTGAACAATGGCAGCCAACTCTAAATCATGAACAGGGTAGTTCTTCTTATGGGGATTCAACTGACGAGAAGCATAAGCAATAACTCTACCCTCCTGCATCAACACACACCCAATACCCACTCTCGAAGTATCACTATACACTGTGTANAACTCCGAGGCTCCGCTGGCACATGAACACCTATCTCAATGAAGCACCCGACTGAATCGCTCCCCAAAGCCCAATCATGAGTCAATAAGGCCAACTATAGTACACCTTTATCAATTCCTTTGCTCAAATTACCACTTATGTTCTTTTCCCTTAACCGAAATAACTTACCAATACGCCGATAACCCGAAACCTCACAAGAAGATAACTATGTAACCCAATCGTAGGCGGTGGGACTCTCCCACTTAGCTTGAAGCCACCATTACACAACTCCGGAACCCATCAAGATTCTTTCTACATCATTGACATGATCTTGCACCATCAACTCGCCAAATTCCTTCAAATCCTTCTGTTTGACCTTTCATGAACACTCTGAATCACTGACCTCATTGACCTATCCGGTCTCTTACCGTATCGCCGATAGAATTCTTTGCCTAAGCTACGCCAACACCACGCGACTGCTAACCTGCTCACAGGAGATAACCCACCTATGTAAATTACACGCCGACATTTTCAAACATCGCTGCACAGGTACAATCACTACGACATCAATATCCCATCCTGAGCTCGTGTTTATTCACCAATTGTACTAGTCCGTTCACTTCTTATCGACATCAACTAAATGTGCGACTGCGCTGTACAAAGCCTCTCCTGAATCACCTTCACCTTGTCCAAAGCATCCTACACTAAGTCCATACCCAAAAGCCTGGCCTCACCCGGCTCGAACCATCCAACTGGAGATCTACACCGCCTCCCATATAGAGCCTCATATGGAGCCATCTGAATACTCGACTGGTAGTTGTTGTTATAAGCAAACTCCGCGAGCGGTAGAAACTGGTCCCATGAACCACCGAAGTCAAGCACACAAGCGCGCAACATGTCCTCCAATATCTGAATAGTGCGCTCGGACTGCCCGTCCGTCTGAGGGTGAAAATCTGTGCTCAACTCGACTCGAGTACCCAACTCTCTCTGCATGGCCCTCCAAAACTGTGAAGAAAACTGAGTGCCTCTATCTAAAATGATGAAACTGGGACACCATGCAAGCGAACAATATCTCGGATATAGATCTCTACCAGTCGCTCTAAAGAATAGGTAGTACAAATAGGAATGAAGTGTGCGGACTTGGTCAGCCTATCCATAATCACCCAAATAGCATCGAACTTCTTCAAAGTCCGTGGGAGCCCAACAACGAAGTCCATGGTGATCCGCTCCCACTTCCACTCTGGAACATCTACTGCTGAAGCAAGCCACCGGTCTCTGATGCTCATATTTCACCTGCTGACAATTGAGACATCGAGCTACAAATCCCACAATATCTTTCTTCATCCTCCTCCACCAATAATGTTGTCTTAGATCCTGATACATCTTCGCGGCACCCGGATGAATAGAATACCGCGAGCTATGGGCCTCTTCCAGAATCAACTCCCGAAGCCCATCCACACTGGGCACACAAATCCGGCCATGCATCCTCAACACTCCATCATCACCAATGGTCACATCTCTGGCATCGTCGTGCTGAACCCTATCCTTAAGGACAAGCAAGTAAGGATTATCATATTGGCGCTCTCTGATGCGATCAATCAAGGAAGACCGAGAAATCACACTAGCTAAGACCCGTCTGGGCTCCGAAATATCCAACCTCACCAACCGGTTGGCCAAGGCCTGAACATCAACTGCGAGAGGTCTCTCCCCAACAGGAATAAATGCAAGACTGTCCATACTCACCGCCTTCCTACTCAAAGCATCATCCACTACATTGGTCTTCCCCGGATGGTACAAGATAGTAATATCATAGTCCTTTAGCAGGTCCAACTATCTCCGCTGCCTCAAATTGAGATCCTTCTGCTTGAACAAGTGCTTGAGGCTACGATGATCAGTAAACACCTCGCAAGATACACCATACAAGTAATGCCTCCAGAACTTCAACGCGTGAACAATGGCAGCCAACTCTAAATCATGAACAGGGTAGTCTCTTATGGGATTCAACTGACGAGAAGCATAAGCAATAACTCTACCCTCCTGCATCAACACACACCCAATACCCACTCTCGAAGTATCACTATACACTGTGTATGAACCTGAAGCTGATGGCAACACTAACACTGGAGTTGTGGTCAAGGCAGTCTTGAGCTTCTGAAAGCTCACCTCACACTCATCCGACCACTGGAATGGAGCACCTTTCTGAGTCAACTTGGTCAAGGGTGATGCAATAGATAAGAATCCCTGAACGAACCGATGGTAATAACCCGCCAATCCAAGAAAACTGCGAATCTCTGTGGTTGAGGACGGTCTGGGCCAACTCTGAACCGCTTCTATCTTCTTCGGATCAACCTGAATGCCCTCACTGGACACCACGTGCCCCAAGAAAGAAACTGAACTGAGCCAGAACTCACACTTGGAGAACTTTGCATAAAGTTTTTCCTCCCTCAACCGCTGCAATACCACTCTCAAATGCTCCGCGTGCTCCTCCTGACTACGCGAATACACCAGATATCATCAATGAAAACTATGACAAACGAGTCGAGGTACGACCGGAACGCGTTGTTCATCAGATACATGAACGCTGCTGGGGCATTGGTCAGCCCAAAGGACATCACTAGGAACTCATAGTGACCATATCGGGTCCTGAAAGCTGTCTTAAGAATATTCGAGTCCCTGATCTTCAGCTGGTGATACCCTGAACGGAGATCAATCTTGGAGAACACCCTCGCTCCCTGAAGCTGGTCGAACAAATCATCAATGCGAGGCAGGGGATACTTGTTCTTAATTGTAACCTTGTTCAACTGCCTGTAATCAATGCACATCCTCATAGTGCCATCCTTCTTTTTCATGAATAGAACAGGCGCACCCCACGGCGAAACACTAGGCCGAATGAACCCCTTATCGAGGAGTTCCTGAAGCTGCTCCTTCAACTCCTTCAACTCTGCTAGTGCCATATGATACGGTGGAATAGAAATGGACTGAGTGCCCGACACCAAGTCAATACCAAAATCAATATTCCTGTCCGGTGGCATGCCAGGCAGGTCTGCAGAAAACACATCGGGAAAATCCCTCACAACTGGAATAGAATAAATGTTGGGAGTCTCTGCACTGACATCCCTCACAAACGCTAAGTATGAAATACAACCTTTCCCAACCATCCGCTGGGCCTTCGGAAATGATATCACCCTACTGGGAATAAAATCAGTCGAACCTCGCCACTTAAACCGTGGCACACACAGTATAGTAACGTCACTGTCTTAGAGTGACAGTCCAGAATAGCACGGCACGAGGATAGCCAATCCATGCCCAAAATCACATCGAAATCCACCATACAGAGTAACAAAAGATCCACTCGGGTCTCCAGACCCCCAATGGTCACCACACATGACCAATACACATGGTCCACAACAATAATATCGCCCACCGGAGTAGATACACGAACAGATGAAACAAGAGACTCACGGGGCATATCCAAATAACGGGTAAAATATGATGACACATATGAAAAAGTGGAACCAGGATCAAATAACATAGAGGAATCTCTGTGGCAGACTGAGACAATACCTATCATCACCGCATCTGAAGCCATAGCATCAGGTCTAGCTGGGAGTGCATGGAAATGGGCCTGACCACCACCTGATCGACCTCCCCCTCTTGGGCGACCCCTAGATGACTGTCCTCTATCCCTAGCTGGCTGGGTGGGTGGTAAAGTAACTGGTGCTGAAGTCGATGGCTGACTCCTCTGCTGAGATGAACCCCCAAGACGACGAGGACACTGCCTCCACATGTGCCCCAACTCTCCACACTCATAACAACTCCCTGGTGCTGGAGACGGGGACTGAAGGGAACTCCTAGCACCGGTATGACTAGCAGATGCACCTGGCATAGAAGAGCCCTGAACTGATGGAGCACGGGACGAACTCTGGGCTGGAAGGGCATTGAGTGAGGAATGACCCTCCTGAGAACTGTGAGAACCATGGCCCGATAATGCCCCATGATAACCTGGGCGAGCTGATTGAGCATGCCTGAATGGGCGGCCTCTGCCGTGCTGAAATTGACCCCTCGAAGGAGAACCCCCAAAACTACCAGATCCCCGAGGCCTCTTGGCCTCCCTCTCCTCTCGCTCCTGGCGGCGAACTGACTCAATCTCGCGAGCAATATCAACAACCTCCTCAAAAGTAGCACCTGACACCCTCTCCTTGGTCATGAGAATCCGAAGCTGGTAGGTGAGGCCATCAACGAACCTCCTGATCCTCTCTTTATCCGTAGAAACCAACCAAATAGCATGACGAGCTAACTCTGAGAACCTCATCTCATACTGTGTCACAGTCATGTCTCCCTGTCGCAACTGCTCAAACTGCCTGCGCAGCTCCTCCCTGCGGGACTGTGGCACATACTTGTCCAAAAAGAGAACGGAGAACTGCTGCCAGGTAAGGGGCGCCGCACCAATAATCCTACACCTCTCATCAGCCTTCCACCAAGTGAAGGCAGCTCCAGTAAACGAAAAAGTAGAAAATGCGACCTCGCTGGTCTCCAGAATACCCGCGGTGCAAAGAATCCTCTGTCATCTATCTAAGAAACCCTGGGCATTCTCGCCCTCTGTACCACTGAAAGTCGGAGGCTGAAGTCTACCAAACCTCTCCAATCTGCGCTGCTCGTCCTCTGGCATAACCGCAGCTACATAACCCTAAGCAGCTGCCACCGGCTGGGCTGGTGGTGCCTCCGGTGTCTGCAATCCCTAAACAACCTGCTCGGGTGTGCGGGCGGTGGGAGTCTGAGTGCCTCCCCCGGCCTGAGAAGTGGCTGCAGTAGTAGAAACTGTGACTTCCTGAGCAAGACTAGTGCACACGGTCAAGATCTGAGCCAAGGTCTCCTGAAGACCCGGAATGACAATAGGCACAGCCGGTGCCTGAGCTGATGCTGTTGGAGCGTCCACAACTGGGACCTGATCCTGAACTGGGGCTGCTGGTGGATCTACAGGTGCTGCCCTAGCTGTTGTGCGGGCTACACCCCTGCCCCTACCACGGCCTCGACCGCGTCCTCGGCCTCTAGTGGCCCCAGCTGGTGGTACTGGTGGTCGTCCATCCTGATCGGTAGCGCGTGTCCTCACCATCTGTGAGAGAATGGAATAACAGAAACTTAGTGCTAGCATCAACAGATTCGCATGACAGGAATTCAAGAATAAGAAGTTTTCCTAAAAGGTTCTGCAGCCTCTCGAGGATAAATACAGACGTCTCTGTACCGATCCACAAGACTCTACTAAACCCGCACATGACTCGTGAGACCTATGTAACCTAGGCTCTCATACCAACTTGTCACGACCCTAAAACGCACCCGATCGTGATAGCGCCTATCGTGAAACTAGGCCAGCCGACACAAACCCCAAAAACCAATCCAACAACTATAATAAGTCATTTAAAAGTTATTAATAAGCTAAATCCCAAAATATAAGGTAGAATAGAATAGTGCAGAAACCAACACAGCCCGACCTCGGGGTGTCACCAGTCATGAGCAAATACTACTTGTCTAGAAATATGAAAGACAACATAGTCTGAAACAAAGCTAATACAAGCGGAATAAAGATAGGAAGGAGAAGCACTGGGCTGCGAACGCCAAGCAGCTACCTAGTCAACTCCGAAAGCCTGCTGGAAGACAAATTAGCGCTCGCTAGCGTGACCCGAGACTCCTGGATCTGCACACAAGGTGCAGGGAGTAATGTGAGTACGCCAATTCAGTAAGTAATAAAAGTAAAGGAAGCTGAGCAGTAAGAAAACACGCAAGCCAGGTCATAATGCTACAGCAAAACAGTATAAAACCAAAATAATGCAATAAAAACAATGAACTCGTAAAAACGACTCAGTTCAATAAAATCCTTTTCAAAACTCCTTTCAATAGTCTCAAACGAGTGAAGAAAAACAGTGAGTAAAAGAATGAAAACGTAAACAGCCCCTCGGGCAACAACATAAATCAACAACCGCCCTTCGGGCAAAATAACAACAGAACCAGCCCCTCGGGCTACCTCACAATCACTCATAATCAGCCCCTCGGGCAATAACATGAAACAACAACAGCCCCTCGGGCAATATCACATCTCACACTGGGCACCCGCGCTCACTGGGGGTGTACAGACTCCTGGAAGGGCTCCTACAGCCCAAGCGCTATAACAAGCCATCTCGTGGCATAATCAAACAGGCCCTCGGCCTCATAACAATCACAAGCCACCTCGTGGCATAATAAATCAGGCCATCGACCTCTCATATATTACAAATCAGTACCACATGTTGCGACGCGCAGCCCGATCCCATGATATCCTCACAACACAAGCCCTCGGACTCACTTAGTCTGATCTCACTCAAGCCCCTCGGGCTGACAGTAAACAAGTACTCGGCTCAAAATATCATTTATGAAATCAAAAGGAGTGAATAAAATCGAATTATGAAAATAGTAAGAACATAGCATAACTGAGGTAAATATCAAACCGAAGACAGTAAGGAAAACAGTAGTAAAAGCCCCTAAGGGTCCAAACAATCGGCACAAGGCCCAGACACGGCATTTAGCCCAAAAAACAGTAATATTAAACAGTGTTCAATCAAATACGCGACTTAACAGTCGTAAGGGAAGGACCAAGTCACAATCCCCAACGGTGCACGACCCCACGCTCGTCATCTAGCGTGTGCGTCACCTCAAAATAGCACAACGATGTGAAATCCGGGATTTCATACCCTCAGGACAACATTTACAATCATTACATACCTCAATCCTGTCCAAACTCTAGCCCGCGATGCCTTTGCCTCTCGTATCGGCCTCCGAATGCTCAAAATCTATCCAAAACCAGAATATACTCATCAATATACGCTAAAGGAACAAAACCCACTCAAAAATAACCAATTTACACCAAAAATCCCGAAATTGACCAAACCCGACCCCCGGGCCCACGTCTCGAAATCAATTAAAAGTCACATCAACAGAATCCTTACATTCTCACGAGTTCGTACATATCAAATATACAAAAATCCTACCACAAACGACCCCTCAAATCCCTAATCAAAGGTCTCCAATTTCAAGCCCTAGTTCTTCAATTTTAACCACTAATTTCCATAAATTTCAAGCCTAATCCGTGAAATAACACCATAGAAACGAGTTTTAGGTTCAACAATCTTACCTCAACGAAGTTCCCTTGAATTCCCTCTTCAAAATCTCCCAAAAAGCTCCAAAACTGACTTAAAATGGTGAAGAAGAGCTGAAAATCGCGACGTCCATTATTTATATGTTCTGCCCCAGAAATACCGCATCTGCGGTAAAAATCATCGCACCTGCGGACTCGCACCTGCGGAAATCACTTATCCGCCCATCGCGCACCTGTGCTCAAACACCCGCACCTGCGCTATCGCAGGTGCGCCCAAAGCTCCATATCTGCGGCTCCAGTACTTTTCCACTTGGTCGCATCTGCGGCCCTTAAAACGCATCTCCGGCGTCGCACCTGCGGTCCCCAATCCGCAGGTGAGGAAACAATAGAAGCAGAAAATTCTGCAGCTGCACTAAAACTCTAAACTCCACGTCAACCATCCATATCCATCCCGAGGCCCTCGAGACCTCAACCAAATACGCCAACAAGTCACATAACACTATTAAAACTTGTACCAACCCCCAGAACACTCAAAACAACGTTGGAACACCAAATCACCCTCGGATTCAAGCCTAAGGATTCCAAAAACTTCCGAATTCCGCTTTTGATCAAAAATTCTAACAAACCCCGTCCGAATGACCTGAAATTTTGCACACATGTCCCAAATGACACAACGGACCTACTCCAATTTCTGAAATTCCATTCCGACCCCAATATCAAATCTCTGCCACCAACCGGAAAATGCCAAAATTCCAATTTCGCCAATTCAAGCCTAAATCTACCCCGGACCTCCAAAATACATTCTGATCACGCTCCTAAGTCCCAAATCACCTCACGAAGCTATCCGAATCATAGAAAACCAAATTCCGAGATCGTTTACTCACAAGTCAACTTCTGGTTGACTTTTCCAACTAAAGGGCCAACTTAAGAGACTAAGTGTCTCAAACCTTTCCAATACCATTTCGAATTCGGAACGACTAACCCGATACCATATAACACAGATGAACAAAGCATAAAGAAGCAGAAATGGGGGAAACGGAGCGGTAACTCATGAAACAACCGGCCGGGTCGTTACATGAAACTAGCAAATAGGAAACTCAATCATATCAGAACAACTTCCTAGAATTCAAGGACTTAAGAACCCTAAAAGGCAAATTTTTCACAAATAAGTCCGAGCATGCACTCGTCACCTCGCGTACACGGACTACAATTAGCATAGAAGACTCAAATCCTAAGGGGAAATTCCCCACAAAAGGTTAGGCAAGATACTTACCTCAAAGAAGACAAGCCGGTACTCTAAAATGAACTTCTCGGGTGAAAAGACCTCCGGGCGGCTCAAATCTAACCAAAATAGCTTCAAAGCATAAATAAAACTCATAAGAAACTATTCCGGATCATAAAGTCTCAATCTTTATCAAATTCTAAAAAATCGGTCCAAAGGCCGACCCACAGGCCCGCACCTCGGAACCTGACAAACCTTACAAAAACTAAATAGTCATTGCGATACGAGTTCAACCATACAAAATTTATCAAATTCCGATACCATTTGGTCCCTCAAATCATGAATTTTCATTTTGAACGTTTTCTTAAAAATTCCCATTTTTCTCAACCCAAAACACAATTTAAATGATAAAAATAATGATAAAATCATGGAGTATAATCAATTCTCGGTGAAGAACACTTACCCCATCGTTTTGCTTGAAAACCCCACGAAGAATCGCCCAAAACCAAGCTCTAGAACTCCAAAAATGGTGTAAATAACAAACCCTCGGAATATAATACTATTTATTTTGCCCAGATGCTAAAGCATCATGAACGCAGAAGGATATTCACGTTCGCGAAGGAAGAAAGATGAGGGCTGCCTAGATGTGCTTCACGAACTCGACAACACGTTCGAGAACAAGAAGAAGAAAAGTCTAATGGCCCAACGACTGCTCTTCGCGAACGCGTGAATTAGTACGCGAACGCGAAGAGTGAAAAGGAATAACTACGCGAACGCGTGGAAGGAACGCGAACGCGATGAGGGAAAAGACAGACCTTCGCAAACGCGGGATGTTAAACACGAACGCGAAGAAGGAATTCGAGGTAGCCAGCAACAAAACTTCGCGAACGCGAACATTCGCGATCGCGAAGAAGAACACCAGAAAGCAGAAAACAGCAGTCCAAATATGGGAGGAATTGACCCATAGCCCACCTAGAACACACCCGAGGCCCTTGGGACCCCGTCTAAATACCCAAACAAGTCCTATAACCTAACCTGGACTCGCTCGAGGTCTCAAATCACATCAAACAACGCCGAAACGACGAATCACACCATGAATCGAACTTATGAACTTTCCAATCTTCCAACTTCTTAAACTCGTGCCGAAACCTATCAAACCAACCCAGAATGAAGCCAAATTTTGCAGACAAGTCCCAAATGACATAACGGAGATGTTTCGACTCTCAGAATCGCGTTTTGACCCCGATATCTTTAAAGTCAACTATGGGTCAAACTTCTCCATTTTCCAAAACTTCAACTTTTCAATTTTCGCCAAAATGCTTCAAATTACCCTACAGACCTCCAAATCCAATTCCGGATGCGTGCATAAGTCCAAAATCACCACCCGAGCCTATCGGAACCATCAAAATTCCAATCCGAGGTCAAATACTCGAAAGTCAATTATTGGTAAATTCTATCAACTTCAAGCATCCCAAATGAAAGTTACTTCTAAAAATCCTTCCCGAACTTCTCAAAAACCCTAACCGCTGATGCACACAAGTCATAATACACTATGTGAAGCTAGTCGTGACCTCAAACTGTCAAATCGAACGCAATTGCTCGAAACGACCAGTCAGGTCGTTACAGTAGCTAATGAGAAGCATTTGCGAAAATGCTATTTCTTTAATGTCAAACACTTAATTAAAAAAATCGCTTAATAAGCAACACTCACAATTAAAATGCATGATAGATCATGCTTAAATTGTTAAGGAAAGCCAAGTAAGAATGAGAACCCAGGCCATCTTTTGGTTTGAATGGATTGGGTTTGTTTCATTGACCAGCCATTTGTATAAAGGGTCACGATTCAAACCTTATTAAAATCGGTGAAGCCGATGGTGTCACCATATATCAAAAAAATGAGTTCTTGTAAGCTGATGTGGCATTTTTAAAGAGCCATTACCAGATTTTATGTTACCATGTCAGATTTTTTATGGATATACGTAGGAGAAACCATCAAAATGACTCTAAAGTTACAATCTATAAGTTGAGTTATTTTACAATGACAAATAAAAGTTACAATATGTCTCTTATATGAGCTGCATCTTCTTTATTTCATTGTTATATGGAACTCTGAAAAAATTTCGAGTTCCTTATTATTAATCCTTTGTTATGCTCCCGCAAACACAAAAGATGCTTTTACTAGAATTGACCAAACTAAAGCATACTTTAGTACGGTATTACATTGTACCGTGTCATAACATGTTGTAAAGGAACAGTCTTATATATCATATCAGCATATGAAACGCATTGAGTTCCACGCAATGAGGGAACTGCACCATAAATTCGATCTCCAGAGCGGTAATTAAATGTGAACTAGATGGATTTGCAGATGAGATGACAAGGTAACAAGGCCAAACTACAACAGATTCCTACTTAAAACGTAATTAATACAATATCATAAACTGCAACGCGCACTAAATAGCTTGTAGTTCTAGTGTATCAAGGACTTCCATCACCTATAATTCCCACTTAACCAACTTATCAAGCTTGTCCGAAACGAGGCTCAGGCTCAGCTTCAAGATTCTCCACTGGCTTATCAGTTAAGTGCCTAGTCTTCATCTTGTTTATCGCATTAGCAGGACTAAGGCTCTTTGGGCAACATGCTGTGCAGTTTTTTATAGTCCTGCACCTGTATAAACGCCCTTGATCCTCTGTTATTGCCTGCAATCTCTCATTCGCAAAATCGTCTCGACTATAGAAAAATAAAATCAACGGGTTAACAAGCAAGAGCAAAATTATTAACCATTTTTGGTATTTATGGAACTGGTGCTTTGAAGAATTGACCTGTCCGAGATCCATCGATAGGCATGAAGCAAAGCAGCAGGTCCAAGGAACTCTTCAGGATTCCACCAGTAAGAAGGGCAAGAAGTGCTGCAGCAAGCACATAATATGCATTCATATAAGCCATCAAGCTTTTTTCTATCCTCGGGTGTTTGCCTGTATTCTCTCCGTCTGGCGGGGCTTTCGTGTCATTAACCA